>NW_017803514.1:314233-316500 GCF_001625305.1 Branchiostoma belcheri | reverse complement strand
CTGGGTGCTATGTGCACCTTAGTGCACCCAAAATTGGAGCTGTGCACCCAATTATTTTCTGTGGGTGCACCCAAATATTTTTGTTGGCATTTTTGTACATATACAAATGGTTAATAGTATACTGAATATATAGTCTAGTCTACATTTTTGAAATGTTTAACCACAATTTGACGTCCCGTTCCACAGCCCGTGCGTTCTTCCGGACCCTTCTTGGTACAGAGCCTCAAACATTCGACTACAAGTGGCTCAGGTATTGTGCTAGCCCATCTTGTTTGAGTAATTAAGATATGTTAGTTATGTTTTATTAGACATTAGGTCTTCTTCAAAACATTTATTTTACTGTTTGCTACTTTCTTTATGTAGTTTGCCATACATTGTACCATGTGCAATTGTCGTGCAATAAAGTTCTTCCTTCAGAAGAAAATTAGGTCTTCGCTTCATTTGCGTATCAGTCAATTATAGTTTGTACCTATGTACAATGTAACTTGTGCGTGCGTGTTTTCGGCAGAGCCATGTACAACGAAGGCTTTACGGGCGCGCACGTGGATTGGGTGTACATGTCACGTGGCACGGACCAGCTCTTCACCATGTGGACGCCGCTCGGAGACGTTACCATGGAGATGGGCACTCTGGCCGTCTGCGAGGGCTCACACAAGCTGCAGAGGTGAGAAACACAAACACACACACAAACACACACAAACACACACAAACACACACACACACACACATGCTCACATACACACACACACACACGCACATACACACAGGGTCACATCAGCTGGGCAGGTGGGAAACAGACAAACATACACACAAACACACACAAACTCTCATACACAAACACACACGTCAGCTGAGAAGGTGGGAAACACAGACATACATACATACACACAAACACACACATACACCCAAACACACACACACACACACACACACACACACACAGGGTCACATCAGCTGAGCAGGTGGGAAACACAAACATACACACACACAAACTCACATCAGCTCCATAGCATAGGTGGGTCACACAGACAAACACATACGCACACAGGCTCACATAAGTGTGTGTGCGTATAACAATGATGATAATGCGTAATTGTATATAAATATGTTTATATATATGAAGATTTATGTTTTGTGTTTCGCCCTCGAATTATTCCAACTCTCTCATAAAAACTGCAGTTGGAGTCAGATTAAAAATCTCTTGCTCTTATTTCCAGTTTTCAGCACTTTCAGGAGACATACGGAAGTCTGGACGTTGAGGAGGCAAGGCTCAAAGGTCAGGAAAATTCTCTGATACGACAGGGAACTTATTCGATTCAAATTATAAATGACTTAGTGGACAGTTGAATAATACAGCAATAATCATGCCTACATTAAAAAAGTACAACTTTTCTGATACAATTTAACTTTATCGATTCAATTTACAGATAGAAACGGTTCATAGAAACGGTTCATTTTTTGTTGCCATAGGAACGGGGTGGTTCATGTTTGTGTTGCCATAGGAACGGGGTGGTTCATGTTTGTGTTGCCATAGGAACGGGGTGGTTCATGTTTATGTTGCCATAGGAACGGGGTGGTTCATATTTGTTGCCATAGGAACGGGGTGGTTCATGTTTGTTGCCATAGGGACGGGGTGGTTCATGTTTGTTGCCATAGGAACGGGGTGGCTCATGTTTGTGTTGCCATAGGAACGGGGTGGTTCATGTTTGTATTGCCATAGGAACGGGGTGGTTCATGTTGCCATAGGAACGGGGTGGTTCATGTTTGTATTGCCATAGGAACGGGGTGGTTCATGTTTGTGTTGCCATAGGAACGGGGTTCTTCACGGAGGACCCTGATGAGATCACGCAGCGGTTCGGCGGTCAGTGGAAGTCGGCGGATTTCCAGGCCGGAGACGCGCTCATTTTTACCATGAGGTAAAGACTCACATTTTACATGGATAAGATAGCGCTTAGCACCGGTATAGTTAGTGTTCCTACCCACATTTTACATACTAGATTATTAACATAAGATTATCAAGCGCTTCGTATCGATATAGTTAGTGTTCTGTTCTGTCAGCGACATTGTAGTCTCCAGTGTTAGCGTTCCGCTAGTCCATTCTAAATCTATTTTCTGGGAAAGTGTTTCTTAAGTTTCACGTCTTCCTCCGCCTTGTGTGTGTAATGTTTGTTTGTTGTTTTCTCCCCTCAGAACCGTGCACATGTCGACTGTCAACACCACGCGGTTCGCAAGGGTCAGCTGCGATTACAAGGTAAAACACTACATAC
>NW_017803514.1:289294-314213 GCF_001625305.1 Branchiostoma belcheri | reverse complement strand
GACAACATGCCCTAACCCATCTTAACTGGCACTTCACGATCATGCACTCAACACTTGTGAGGCCACACTTCTCCAGAACCTGTAGGTTGGACACCTTGTCCTGCCACCTGATGTTGCAGATGTTCCGCAAACACCGCTGCTGAAACTGCTCCAGTAACTGGATGTGACGACGATAAGTAGTCCAGGTCTCACAGCAGTAGAGAAGTGTGCTCAGCACCACGGCTATGTACACTGCAATTTTGGTGGAGAGCCGGATGCCATGTTCTTGCCAGAGTCTTTTGGTCAGCCTGCCAAATGCCACGCTTGCCTTTCCAATGCGCTGTGTCACCTCAGCATCCAGAGATCCACTGCTTGTAATTGTGCTACCCAGATAGCAAAACTTGGTGGGAAACACAGACAAACATGCACACATACATACATACATACATACATACATACATACATACATACACACACAGGGTCACACACACACATACACACAGGGTCACATCAGCTGGGCAGGTGGGAAACACAAACAAACACACACACACACACACACAAACTCACATTAGCTCCATAGCATAGGTGGGTCACACAGACAAACATATGCAAATAGACAAGCAGGCTCACATACGTGTGTGTGCGTATAATAATGATGATGATGCGTATTTATATTGTATATAAATATGTATACATATATGAAGATTTATGTTTTGTGTTTCGCCCTCGAATTATTCCAGCTCCCAGATGAGAACTGCACTGGGAGTTAAATTGAGAGTCTCTTGTTCTTATTTCCAGTTTTCAGCACTTTCAGGAGACGTACGGAAGTCTGGACGTTGAAGAAGCAAGGCTCAAAGGTCAGGAAAATTCTCTGATATAGAACTTCTTCGATTCAGTTTATAGATAGGAACGGGGTGTTTCATGTTTGTGTTGCCATAGGAACGGGGTGGTTCATGTTTGTGTTGCCATAGGAACGGGGTGGTTCATGTTTGTGGCCATAGGAACGGGGTGGTTCATGTTTGTATTGCCATAGGAACGGGGTGGTTCATGTTGCCATAGGAACGGGGTGGTTCATGTTGCCATAGGAACGGGGTGGTTCATGTTTGTGTTGCCATAGGAACGGG
Organism: Branchiostoma belcheri; assembly: GCF_001625305.1. Lineage (NCBI taxonomy): Eukaryota > Metazoa > Chordata > Leptocardii > Amphioxiformes > Branchiostomatidae > Branchiostoma > Branchiostoma belcheri. The sequence continues at coordinate 313,110 of NW_017803514.1, read as the reverse complement.
GTTCTTCACGGAGGACCCTGATGAGATCACGCAGCGGTTCGGAGGTCAGTGGAAGTCGTCGGATTTCCAGGCCGGAGACGCGCTCATTTTTACCATGAGGTAAAGACTCACACTTTACATGGATAAGATAGCGCTGAGCACCGGTATAGTTAGTGTTCCGGCCGACCCACATTTTACATACTAGGTTATCAACATAAGATTATTAAGCGCTTCGTATCGATATAGTTAGTGTTCTGTTCTGTCAGCGACATTGTAGTCTCCAGTGTTAGCGTTCCGCTCGTCCATTCTAAATCTATTTTCTGGGAAAGTGTTTCTTAAGTTTCACGTCTTCCTCCGCCTTGTGTGTGTAATGTTTGTTTGTTTGTTTGTTGTTTTCTCCCCTCAGAACCGTGCACATGTCGACTGTCAACACCACGCGGTTCGCAAGGGTCAGCTGCGATACAAGGTAAAAACAACTACATACTATATTATAGTGAGTCTTACAACATTAAATCTCTGAGATCTCATGTTTACCGAGTTTGGTAATGACTAATGTTTATGTTGCTTGCCAGTATATCACTGTTGTACTTATATATATTATCATTGTGGCTGCTTTAACTTTAACTTTATTCTTTATTTCAGGCGCAAATTGGCCCATAGTAGACAAACAATTAAAATAACAAGGTGCACACATAGTACACCGGCTTTAGGTGACGACCTGTTGGTTTGCCAGCAGACACCCGGGTCACGGGAGACCTGCGCCCGGAAGGGTTGTTGTTGCTGTTGTTGATGAGGTTGTTAATGTTGGTTAGGTTGTTGTCGTTGTTAATGAGATTGTTGTCATTTTTGTTGTTGTTGTTATTAGGTGGCAGCCAGCCGGACTCCCAGCCGACCCGCGGTTCACGGGAGACCTGCGCCCGGAAGGGTTGTTGATGATGAGGTTGTTGTTATGATAATGTTGTTGTTGATGAGGCTGTGTTGTCATTGTTAGTGTTGATAACGTTATTGTTGTTATTAGGTGGCAGCCAGCCGGACTCCCAGCCGACCCGCGGTTCACGGGAGACCTGCGCCCGGTTGTTGTTGTTGTTGTTGATGAGGTTGTTGTTGTCGTTGTTGTTATTGTTAATTAGGTTATTGTTGTCGATGAGGTTGTTGTTGTTATTAGGTGGCAGCCAGCCGGACTCCCAGCCGACCCGCGGTTCGTTGGAGACCTGCGCCCGGAAGGGTTGTTGTTATGATAATGTTGTTGTTGTCATTGTTAGTGTTGATAACGTTATTGTTGTTATTGTTATTGTTATTGTTATTAGGTGGCAGCCAGCCGGACTCCCAGCCGACCCGCGGTTCACGGGAGACCTGGGCCCGGTTGTCCCGCGGTTCGGCGTGCACGGCAAAGACGGGACCGTGCAGGAGTCCGAAGTCACCATGGAGGAGTTGAAGGAAAAATGGGGATTTCGTCAGCTGTTAAGTCTTAAAACCATCTAACTAATGACAATGATCTTGTAACAAGCCGTGGCTAGGGTAGACAAGCACCAGCAGGAGGACTAAAATTTTAGAATAAAACAGAATGTAAAAAGAGAACGGAGAACTCAAGTTCACAGTAGAGAACACTGAGAGTGCACAGAAATACGCTTAAGTCTTTTTTTATTCGCAGTTAGTGGGCTTTAATTCTCGATGTTTTATTTTCAGCGAATTCAGTCAGATTTAGTTCTTTTTGGTCTTTTGTTTCGTCCTTTCACAAAGCCCAAGAGAAATTAAATATGTGTGGACTTATTCTAGTATCTATACAGCTATCACAACAATAATACAAGCCAAAGGAACAGGGTAAAACAACACATTGTCAGTAACTCTGCCGCGGATCCGGAGTACTCCCACGGTCGTCAAGGAAAGTTGAAGATCACAAACCGACATTTTACCTTAACGAGTTACATGTGCAAAGAAAGATCTTACACAAGCAATAGCGACATCTAGCAATCTACGATCAAACTGCACCTAGAAGGAAAGAAGAAAAATGAGAGGATTCTATATCATTCAACTTCAAGTTCTTTCACTCGTCTGCAAGAAGTGAATAAATGAACAAATGTCTGGTTTATTGCAGAAAACCCTGGCATCATCCACGCTGAAACTTTGTGTAGCTTGTTATACTGAGGGACATTTCTGTATGTTTTATAAGGATTTCAGACACTGAACACTGGTAACGTTCACTTCGACAATGGTAGAAATATCTTTAATGTTCCGAAATTGCAGAATTTAAAAATGTTGTTCTGTAATTTGGAATACACGCTTATTGCCTTGAGCTGAACCCATACGAAATTTCATGTTGGAAAACGTTTTACATACAATGTGAAAAAAACATACATAATTAGTCATAGAGTCAGTATTAAATACAAACACTCTTACTATTAGACAATACTGTACCAACACCCAAGTCTGGTTTTTCAGTCAGTAAAATTACAGGTTGCTTGAATCTTGTTGTGTGGAAGTCAAGTGGTGTAGAAGTCTAATGTCGCTTTTATAAGATTGTGAAGTTTATGTAATGTTGTTGTTTTTTGTAACTGTTGGAATCCAGGAAGATTAGTTTCACAAAATAATGGACATCCCAATAAAGCATCAAGTAGCAAATCTTCTTCTGCAATATTGAATTTTTTCTGCAAGGTGCTTCTGCGTTCAGGGGAAAGTCTTGACTCGGCTCACAGTAAGAGCAGGTACGCGTTCCAGTACATGAGGTTGAAGAGGAAGAACCCTAGCGGAAATAGCCCGCGCGACAGGCGGTCCAAGTTCTTGGCGCGATCCATGGACTTGTTCCTTTCCCGCTCCGGCGCTGGTCTCTGCTGACCGCTGCACTTCTCACTTTTCTCGCTAGGCGGCGCCTCTTCTTTTAAACTCACGTTCTTCACGTGGTGCAGCCATGTGCGCTGCCGCAAGGTGGCGTAGTCCTCCCGCTGGGGAATAACTTTTCCGTTCTGGAAGTAAAAACGAAATGCATTAGAAAATAACTGGATAAAGTCGAAAACTGGATAAATGTGGTTTGTGATAAATCCGTTTTACTTGTTTCGATCGTTCCATTTTTTCTTCTTCTATTTTCTCTTTTAAATAATTTTCCTAATTTCCTCTGAATTTATTAGCCAAGTAGATAGTGTGTTATAAGGTTATAACACTCTACCCACTTGTCCACTGCATCAGTTTTAAGGCAGAAAGATGCTTACTTCTTAATCTCAAAAGTTTATCTGTTTTGCTCATTCCTTGACAAAGACTGGAGCTGCACAGTCGAAAATTTAGGTAAGACCAATCCCTTGTTTTGGAAATCACGGTTTAAACTGCTTCGAAAGACGCTCACTTCATTTTTGTCGGGCTCGTCCTTGTCCTTCCTCCTTTTGTCGTGGTTCTTGTCCTGCCTGGACATGAAGTTCACGGCCGCGAACTCGATCAGCGCTGCGAAGACGAACAGAAGGCACACCGCCAGCCAGATGTCAATGGCCTTGACGTACGACACTTTGACGTCACCGCCCTGGGCCGAACCCTGGGTCGTCATGGTCAGAACCGTGGTGATTCCTGGGAAGGGAGATATCACATCCAGAACCTGTCTAGTTCTACTATCCAGAACCGTGGATTTCTACCGTATCCAGAATGTATCTATTGTATCCAGAACCGTGGATTTCTACTGCATCCAGAATGTATCTATTGTATCCAGAACCTTGGCTTTCTACATCTACTGTATTCAGTACCGTGCCTGTCTTAGTGCTATCGTATCCAAAACCGTTGCTGTCTAGTTCTACTGAATCCAAAACCGTTTCTCACAAGTTCTACCGTCTACTGGGCTTTACCTACTACTACTACTACTACTACTACTACTACTACTAACACTACTACTACTACTACTACTACTACTACCACTACTACTACCACCACTACTACTACATGTACCACTACTACTACTACAGTAACTACAATACTACTCGTGGTATTACTATCGGTTACCCAGGGCGACGCGGGCCGGCGCAGCCTCGATGTTGATCCAGAAGGAAACCCAGGACAGGATGACGATAAGCATTGTGGGAATGTACACCTGGATCAGGTAAAAACCCATCTGCCGCTGCAGGTCAAAGGTCGCCGTCAGACGCGTGTACTGCCCTGCAGATAAACAGTGTATCTTTTTACTCTTTTATTTCAACATAAAAGGAACTCGGGGGGGATCAGGGTACCCAGGGCTAGAACAAACAGACTGTATAATTCATTCTTACATTACTCAATCCGTCTATACAACAGCCAAATGAAGGCTTAGTGCCTCTGTGTATAATGTAAGTGTTGTGATGTCTCTAATGTACTTTTGCTAAGTTGACTCGTGTTTACTTTTTGTTAGGTCAACACAATTCAGTTGTACCATGTACTACTGCTATGTTGATTTTTATGAATAAAGTATAAATAAAACAACTTAAGGGAAAAAGACCATAAACATAGGGAAAGTGCAGGAGAAAGATAGACTCCAATATTCTCACCTGTGTTATAGTTCTGTACTGTTCTCACCTGTGTTATAGTTCTGTACTGTTCTCACCTGTGTTATAGTTCTGTACTGTTCTCACCTGTTTTATAGTTCTGTACTGTTCTCACCTGTTTTATAGTTCTGTACTGTTCTCACCTGTGTTATAGTTCTGTACTGTTCTCACCTGTGTTATAGTTCTGTACTGTTCTGTACTGTTCTCACCTGTGTTATAGTTCTGTACTGTTCTCACCTGAGTTATAGTTCTGTATTGTTCTCACCTGTGTTATAGTTCTGTACTGTCCTGTTTGTTCTGATGTTCTCCACGTAAAATTGCGGCAGCTCCACGGAAGTGTCGAACTCCACCGGCCGGGTCCACTTCCAGTGCAGCATGATGTCTGCTTCCGTCTTTCCGTCTGCGTAAAAACCACTTTGCATTACTCTTAACTCTTCTGTTATATCCAGAACCGTGACTGTCTTGTTCTTTGCCTGAATGGGTAAGAATTAGAATCTGGCACGGTTCTGGATAGTTTCCGTGTATCCAAGAACGTAGATTTGCTTCAGGCCGGGTTCGAGTCCTGACATGCTCACTAATATATTGTTGAAAAAACTTGAGTGTGCCGTCACCACGTCTTGTTGGAATATAAAAAAAAAGCAGCCCTTTCCTCACAGTACACAAGTTAGCGTTATGAACAAGGCGTTACAAGCGAGGAGACAGCTCCTGCATGCTGCGTCATTATTACACAGTAAAACCCGGTCCCGGAAAGGTCGGCACAGAATCGGGAGTTTCCGGGCACGCGGATCGGTTCCATCGATCATTCTCATGAGCGGCGAGTCGTTCGGCACCGACTGTCTTCGGTTCTTAGATAAACGACGCCCTTTTCGGCGCGAAATTAAATGGAATGTCCTTGACTTCAAATTTCCATACTGATAGAGGTGCTAAAGTTTATTTTGGATCCGAAAAGGTCACGGTTTCTCTTCAGTTGATGAGCATAAGACTTTACTCGTATGTTTGTAGACTCTTACTCTCAGACTCATTGCGGATGTCTATGCCGAGGTCACAATTCCAGATCGGGGGCCGGCCGGGCAGTCTTATGGAACAAAAAATATGGTATAAAAGACAACAAAGCACAAAAAAAGGTTTTCAAAAATCAATAATGGAACCTATTTAGGTAATATATTCTTGATAGAAATTGTTGATTTTCGTTATTTGAAACAGCCCAGTCGGGCCCAGGTTTGGAAATGTCACCTCAGCATTAGAAGGAAGAATTGTCTCTCCTATGCAGACCTCCCGTTTAAAGTAGTCAGACTTAACCTGTAGCCAAAAACTCTACCTACAGCTCTCCATCTTGAGGCCGCACTGTTGTCTGTCCATAGGGAACCTGTACAGGTTCATAGGGCACGCCAGGGTCAAGGTCAGCCTGGGGGCACAAACATGGCGGACATCAGTAAACAACAGAACAGCCCAACACTAACTCTACACCTTTAACCAGTGAGATTTACCTCGTTGTTGGTGAAGGTTAGACATCCAGGTAATAAGATACGACCAAAAAACAGTTACTCCAGCAACTGGACATGATTTTGGAAACGGTCAGACGTTTCAGGTAGCATCCACTAGCTTTCGTCAGTGACTCTAAGAGACCAGAGGAAAAATGCAAGTTTATAAGACTGTTACAAGGTCCTTGGACTGGACGTTTCTCTTACATTTCTTGAACAAATGCATGTAGATTTTAAGAACATGTCAGACACAATTCCTCCGTACCTCGTGCTGTAGAGTATGGTGCCTGTCGGGTCCACTCGCAGCATCCGGTTCGCCGTCGTGACGTCATGGAAGTTCGCGCCCTTCTCGTTCACGAAGAAGACATCCGGGACCCAGATTTTCCCGACAACACTTGCGTCCAGCGTCAGCGTCTCGTTAAACTGCGTGAAGGACAGGCGGGGGTCGTTCCAGCGCTGGCGGAAGAACACGTTTATGATGTAGTCCTGTGATCAGGCGGGTCAGGCGGAGGGAGACGGGGGTAAAGGGGCAGAAAGGTAAAGAAATATTCAGTTACTTTCGAGACAGCACAAGACAAATGGTGTCGACGTATTTTCAACCTGTGGTTTGGACGTCTTCGGTATCGTATCCAGAACCGTGCCTATCTAGTACTATGGAAGAATGGGTTAGGGTTAGGGTTAGGATCAGGCATGGTTCTGGATAGTCTCAGTGTATCCAAGAACGTAAGTTTGCCCCAGGCACGGTTCTGGATACGCCTGGACTATCCAGAACCGTTCCTGAGCGTGGTTCTGGATGAACGTGGTTCTGGATGAAGCACGGTTCTGTATTACAACAGATTCCTCGAACTGCCTGACAATGGATGTGATGACATCCTTGATGGCCGCGGCATCTGTCATAGTTTAACGGTTATATAGTCAGTCTAAAATAGAACAAACCCAGACAATATCAGACTGATTCTGACTGATGTCTGGTACTCGGTCGGTTCCGGGGTAATTAAATTTGGTGAAATTGTCAGGAGCGTCCCTTGAGTTATTATTGCTTCTAACTTCTGAAACTAAAATAGTACACTGGAATAACTGATCCTTACAACGAATTTCCAAGCTGATCTTTTGGCGGCCGCAAAGCCAGACAGTATCCATTGGGCACCTGGTGGATACTGCATGGCCAATTTAATACTTTCAATGTGGCCACCGAAATATCTGCTTGGAGATTACCTTACAACAGGCAATACAGATCATTCTCCGCAAGTCGACTTGAAGCTGTATTTACTAATTATTTCACAGCTTCTTAACAGAACCGTCCTTGGTTTGGACAAACTCCGAGTTAATAGTTCTGAGGTGGGTCTCCTGGGCCGTCTTGCGTCTCGGGATCCTTTGAACTTGGAATGACCTTGAGATGAGGAGACGTCGGTATCGCATTTCCCACGGAGATCAAGTTACTCGGCAGGTCACCCGATACCCTGACTGGCGCCGACACCGCCAGACACAAACAGATGGAAATGTCGCAGGTTTCTGTTCATTTGCATTTTGTTTTGGGAAAATGTCTTTTCCACCAAAAGTCAATCTGTGAACGTTGAATGTTTCTCTCGACGGCCTCATCATGAACCGCACTGACAAAACTGAACGCCACCTAGTTTCAGCAAGAAGTACTGCAGTTTCTGACTACGTAGTCAGCATTGGCTTCATCTCACGCCAACCAAACAGATAAAAAATACAGATACTCTCCACTAAACCCAGATAAGTTCCGCAGTTCCGCGCTGATCTGTGCGTAATTTGGCGGCTTGGCTCCGGCTCACAGCAGTCCGGACCCGCCAACTCCGCAGTTATTACATGGAATCAATGTCTGGTCTGCTAAACATTGCCGAGACTTAGGCCACATCAAGTAATTTTTATGGATGACGTCCTGTAGAAACCATAATCCTAATGCGAGAGCGCGAAATAAAACAAGAAGGTCCGAAAAAAGCAAGATATCTGGGTTTATACTAATTGACGACAAATGTTAGGACACAAGTTGAATGAGAGAACACACAGAGTAACAACCAAGTCTTTTATTCGTCATGAAAACAGGAATAAATCAGTAGAACAGCAATTGTCGTCTTGTCCTGTTTCTTTTCTTTTCTTTCATCACATGTTCTCTTACCCCACTGTCGTGACTTTCTGGTCATATGTGCATAGTTACAATAAGCGGAATTTATTGTTTTCCTTCTGGGAACAGGCCAAAAACCATGCGCGCGCGGACTTCATCCATAAAGATTACTTGGTGTGGTGTTACAGCGGGCGGACTTTGCCATGGCGCCAGACGTGTAATAACTAAAACTCTCCTGTGGACTCACTCAAAAACTCTGTCTTTGTATTTCTTTGTATATCTTATCGTTGTAATGTGCCTAACAACTCAGACTTTGTGTCTTCAAGAAAGTGTATGAATAGATAATGAAAGTTACAAAGTTTCATTTCTCCCGATTCTAACCTGTCATGTCTATATGCCGATGATGGCTCCTAAAGAGACAGTTCATAGACATCGACTGGATACTGAAATTAATTTTGCAACTCAGAAACAAACTTGATACACGTCAAACGTCTGAGAAGCTCCAGCCTTGACAAGAGCCGCGGTGCAAGTTTGCAGCAAGTTTTGCAGCAAGTTTTACCGCGCTTCACTTGGGCGGGCAAGCGTACAAATAGAAGTGTCCGTGTACTCACTAAAATATGGACATCCTATTGCAATATTCGTGGGATGTTCGTGAAGACAACCAAAGGAATAAAGGTGGTTTGAACCTGACTCACTGAAGCCAACTGAAAAGCTTCCTCGTCGTGACAGACAAGACAGGCGCTATGTACAGTATTTACAGGTTCTATGTTCCAGGGAACTTCCACTGGATCTTTTCAATAAGCATTAAGAATATGTAGGTTATATTTGTATAACGTCTTGAAAGGCATGCCCGAAGCCAGGATTTTGAAGCTCCCAGCTCCTTCCAGCGCAGCCGGCAGTAAAATTACTCCAAGGATTCTGCTTAGAGCTGCTTAAGATGCCGAAGTCTTACGAAGGAACCAAGGAAGTCTGTGAGGAGAAATTCCGGACCAGTCTCGGGTGTTGGTTGATAGATGGTTTATTATGAGTAACTCCCAGCTCCTTCCAGCGTTCCAGCATCTCAAGTTCCTCAAAGGATTTTGCCTCGAGCTGCTTAAGATGCGGAAAGACTGAAGACGTCGTAACAAGTCTTCTGGACCATAAATCACTTCTTACGGTTTCCAAGCGGAAATAAGAGTTCCTTAAAGACGCTGGGTAAGACTGGGGCTTCCGGAGTTATGAGGAAAACCCCGGTGCGGAAAGGATTCGACACAGTGCTGTGAGGACGGTCAGGTGGGGAGATAGCGGGAAGGCCGAGTACCTAGCTTCGGTTAGGCCATGTGATGAGATAAGGGAAGGCCGAGGCTGGTTTAATCTGGCAGCGAGAGTACCGAAGTAGCCTGTCGTCTTCCTTACTCCGGACATCCGTCAAACTTTGGACGTTTTTACTTCTTAAAGTAAAGGGAGCCGAGGCTCGCATACGTCACTATTGGGACACTGTTACTCCATAAGGACCCCAGGCACACATCAGGGAGCCTAGGCGTGTATAACTTTAGATATCAAATTTAATGCACTTCGTCTAAGGAGGGGGTGTGCTTCGAAGAGTCTGCTGTTACCAGAACCAACTTTAGAACCGGTTCTGGAATGTCCAAGCGTATGCAGAACTGTGCCTGGGGCAAATCTACTTTCCTGGATACCGACACCATCCAGAACCGTGCCTGATCCTAACCATAACCCATTCAGACAAAGAACTAGATAGGCACAGTTCTGGATACAATATAGACTATCCAGAACCGTGCCTGATCCTAGTTGGACAGCCCTGGCTGTTGTCATCCGAATTACTAAATAAAGAAAAAAACTAACTGAAACAATCCCCTGATGTCTGTTTTGTCACCGGAAGCGTAGTTTGTAGAGTTGTACAGTTAAAAGTTTGACTCCGTAAAAATTATTCGCCATTTCTCTGTTTTTCCCGGACACGTAACGTCTCTCCATCATCCTTCTCTCTTCTGCGCCTGGGACAGCCTTCCCTCAATTCATCACGCTAATCACACCACTTCATCTCCGTGACGTCATCACCCCTGATGCGTGCGGAACACTCACCCCTTTTAGTTGCCATGGCAACGGAGGATTTTGCACTCTCCAAAATTAATAGAAGTATTCCACTGCTCCATTCCGTATTTCCAGTGTACGTTTTATGTTTTTAGCCAAGAAGTCCTCCGGGGATTTTACCCACAGAAGGTCCGTATGTGTAGTATTTGAACGCTCAACTTTTTCAGTGTTTTTGGCAGTGACTGATTTTGAAAAGTTTTAACAAAGATTGGCGCGTCAAATTAGCATCCGGTAGACTTCATGATCTAAACTATCGCTAATTTACAATTTCTCAAAGGACTAACGGAAATACCGTAATGATAAATGTGACCCCCAAACATCAGACGGCACGAAGCTGACAACGAAAAGTGCCCCTGCAGTACTATGAAGGACAGCTAGGGGGCCATAAGACCTAGTTCCTCAAGCATTACCGATTTAGCTCGACACGCTTAACTTTTATCTGAAACCTCACCTTACCCAGAGCACAGAGAAACAACATATTCCACGCAGTTCTGAAGTCGCTACCTCATGACGAGTAACGGCCGTTTCTCACTGTTTTAATTACACCATAAACTCAGCGAGGCTCCAATCGTGTTGAACACGGACGCAAATCGCGTCACGTCTGTTTCTCCGGCTCAAAAGCGACTGTGAGAAATTATTGTGCTTTAGTTGCGGTTGGCACCAATCGATTTTGCCGCTAGTGTAGTCAATTATTTGTATCTGTTAAAATATTATTTTCTTAATAGTATCATACATTAGGAATTTTTCTCGCCAAATAACTTGAGATGGGGTATCGTTGTATAACACTTAATCACCACTTAATAACACTTAACAATCCCTCAGAAGTTGCTGGAAGGACGCAAGAGACACATTAGACAAACCCGTAAATGCCGCATTACTACTACATTAGCGCCAGTCTTCGCTATGACAAACGCAATTGTCGCCGCTTGAGTTATTTATTCCATTACGGGCCGCAGCAAGTAAATGTTCTGGATGCCATCAGGCCTCCGGAAACTTTGTTAAACAATCGTTGAAGAGGTTCATCAGTCACGTAGAATTAACAGTTAGTAGAATATTCATCAATCAGTGACTCTTTTTGACAGGTAGAAACACGTACCTCCAAATTTTCCATGTCCACTGTACATCTTGATCACGGAGTGACCTAGTCAGAGTTGGGAGCTGCCGAAGTCCTACCTACACCTACTCCTACTCCGCAAGGAGGCGGGGGAGGCCAGAAGATCCACACAAGTCTCGACCTAGCCTCGTGTTCTCGCGAGACTAGGTCACTCCGTGATCAAGACGTACAGCGGACATTTGGAGGTACGTGTCTCTACCTTTCAAGAACGGTCACTGATTGAGGAATATTCTACTATCTTTTAAACAAGAAATGATACCTATTACAGCATACATTAGAAAAGAAATGCCGCATTAGCGCATTGCTAGTGCCTGTTCTCGCTATGACAAACGCACTTGTCGCCGGTTGAGTCGAGCCGCGGTGTGTACAAATTGATTCCGCCAAATCAGCGGTAATGGAGTCATTTATTCCATTACGGCAGATTTGTGCGTTTCCGGAAGCGACTGTTTCCGCCCGACTGAACCCTGCATCGCACCAGGAGTCGGTGATGAATGGTTTACTGAAATACAAACCAGTCGCAGTCCGAAGGCTGAATTGTTGATTTGGTACAATACAATCTTTCTCATTATCACTGTTCATGTTGTACAGCTTTAGCTTGATTTACAGAGCATGAGATATTGACAACTGCTAACAAATGTACGTACAGTCGACTTCTATTTACATTTTTTGTTGGAATTTTATTTCTGATTTCTAAAATGAAACATAAACATTTGATATCATCATATCACAATAAAACGTGGCAATAACACATTCGTAAGATCTGAAGATAACAACCATATAATATAAATTATAGAAATAAGTCATAAGCTAGGTATATACATGTACCCTCACGGAAAAAAAAATTCAAGAAAAACCATCAAGGTGGGACAGCTGTTACTAAGGCATTTAAAAGTCCGCCTCAAGGAGGAGAAACGCTTTCCGACAGGAGAACAACAGGAGATCGTTTGTCTCTTGCTCAGTCGTGGATAATCACATCAGATCAAACTTTATCACAACCAACACGGCAGCCGTGTACATGACATTGTGCATCACTGAATATTTCTCCGGTTTTCACACATAACACCGTGACTGGGGCTAAGTATTAACATTAAAAACACTTTACCAGCACAGTTAGAAATGATAAGATTTAGATTTATATACATAGGATTTAGATTTGCACACAGAAGACAATGTCTAAACCTTAATCTGTTATGCACGTTATTAACACCGCTCATATTGAACGACGTTGTTGTGAATGTGGCAATCTCAGCTGTGCTCATGTCGCCACATTATGTCGCCACAATAAGTCATCTGTATCATTTCCAGTCATCTGACTCTTAATCTGCTACACAAATTGCCTCCGCCCGTCTCCTGTCTCACTCACAATTACGCTCCGTCACTTTCCATACCGATCACATGTACGTCACTGTTTAATGGTGTACAACTTTGGCTTGATTTATAGCGCTTGAGATGCTGATAACTGCTAACAAATGGTACCTTCAGTCGACTTTTATTTACATTTTGTTAGAATTTCATTTCTGATTTAAGTACTCTATTATCTTTATCAACAGCAATATGCTATTGTGACAGCTGCTATATATTTCCCACAGCCAGACTAATAACTAAAGATACCATTGCATCCAGAACTGTGCATATGCACATGTGCCTATGCCTGAATGGGTTAGGGGTAGGATCAGGCACGGTTCTGGATAATCCCTGCGTATCCAAAAACGTAGATTTGCCCCAGGCACGGTTCTGGATACGTGTGGACTATCCAGAACCGCGCTCGAGCAAGGTTCTGGAAAAAGCACGATTCTGGATACGCCTGAACAATCCAGAACCGCGCTCGAGCATGGTTCTGGATAAAGCACGCTTCTGGATACAATATGAGATGTTAAGATAAATAAGACTTACGGAAATAAGAGCCTTACCATCGTGGTTTCCTTCACCGACCCCATGCTCTGCACGAAGATGTCACACGTCACGTTAACAGGCGCACCTGGAGAAAACAACAACAACGACAGATATCTATCATGCTTATATCATACCATATCATATCATATCATATCATATCATATCATATCATGTTATATCATTATCATATCATGTCATATCATCTCATCTCATGTCATATCATTATCATATCATGTCATATCATACCATATCATGTCATATCATATCATGTCATGTCATGTCATGTCATGTCATGTCATGTCAGTCATGTCATATCATATCATGTCATGTCATGTCATGTCATGTCAGTCATGTCATATCATATCATATCATATCATGCCATGTCATATCATATCATATCATATCATACCATATCATGTATCCCATCATATCATATCATATCATGTCCTATCATGTCATATAATATCATGTATCACAACGTATCATATCATATCATATCATATCGCGTGCTCTGCACCAATATATCAGCAGACGAAAAATAATCTCAGGTTAACCTGAAAACCTGGAGGAAGCAGAACAGGCGGTAGGAGTTTGCACTCACGTGACCATGACCTATGACCTTGTCCGCCATGTTGGACGGTTAAACCTGGACGTTAACAACGAATTTATTCTGTGTTGAAGCGAAAGTTTGTAGTTTGATCGCGTTTGTGAGAGTTCTGCTAACAATGCACGCACGGGGGATATTTAGCAGGGTGTGTGTGAGAAATACCATAAGGAACAGGACAGGAAACAGGCATAGAAACAGCAACAGTCCTCATAGCTAGAGGGCAAAAGTTATCAGCTAAACTATACATCTCTGGTGTTAATGGTATATATTTCATGACATAACTATAGAAACTATGTCGTTCATGAAAATTGTACATTTCCAAAAGCACAGTGCGCCTTTACCTCGTATTTGAGTACACGTTAGAATACCTGTAATAAAATGACATGACCCCATCTGCAGATGTTTCTAAGCCAAACAGGCTTATTATAGAAACACCAGAAAATACAAACACTTCGTCTTCGTGCAAGGTTTAGAATGTACTCCCCAAAAGTCTAGTCCCTTTATTTGACCACTGTTTATAATACTCTGGTTTAGTCTTCTGTCAGAGCAGAAGAGGAGCATTTGTAATAAAACGACCTGACCCTGTCCGCCCTGCTATAAGAGAAGCCGGGTGAGTTATGACGTGCGGGGGACGCGCGGTGGAAGACTGATGCCGCTCTCTCCCCGCTCTGTCAGCCACAGCGCGCGCTACAAAGGCTCCCAACCCTGCGGCAACAGACAAACCGCGGACAATAATAGTACCACTCTATCTGCCTCTACAGCAGACTCACCGCGTCCGCTTGTAAAGGCAGGAAGACAGGACTGTACGTGCGGGGACATGGAGGCACTACCCACTCATCCGTCACGCCGGGGCGTGGGCTTGTAAAGGTCCGGGCAACTAATGTCCTCCTCACAAACAGTAATCCCTCTCCTCCCCGGGTACTACTCAGGTTAAGTCTGGGTTGATTGCCGGGGGAGGAGAGGAGCATTTGTCACGGTTTGTGGGAGATGGAACTCGCGTCACTCTGGTATCATGGCCGCGGGACAGAAGCTCTCTGTCAAGTTCATATCAAAACTCTTTCGTTTGTAGATTTGTGCAAGGTTTAAAAACGTACTCCCATAAAGTCTAGTCCTTTTATTTGACCACAGTTTATACTGCTCTGGTTTAGTCCCAGCAGGTTACTGTCAGAGAAGAGGTGCATTTGTCACGGTGTGTGGGATCGGGAGCTGGAAATACCGTCACTCTGGGTTATGGGCGGGGGACAGAAGTTCACATCAAAACTCTGTCCAGCTAGCAAAATCTGAGGCATTCGTTTGTAGATTTTGCTTAGAAACACCAGAGAATACAAAAATGAGTGTTCGTGCAGGGTTTAAGATATACTCCCATAACGTCTAGTCCTTTTATTTGACCACAGTTTATACTACTTTGTTTTAGTGAACTTCGTATCAACCTCTATCCTACTTGGCCAAGCCATTCAAGTTCATTTGTAGATTCTGTATAAAAACACCAGAGAATACAAACGCGAGTGTTGGTCCAAGGTCTGAAGATAAATAAAGGGCTTTTTGTCAATTTCATATCAAAACTCTCTCCTGCTAGCAAAATCTGCGGCATTCGTTTGTAGATTTTGCTTAAAACATCAGAGAATGCAAAAGTGAGTGTTCGTGCAAGGTTTAAAATGTATTCCCATAAAGTCTAGTCCCTTCATTTGACCACAGTTTATACTGCTCTGCTCTGGTTTAGTCCCAGCAGGTTACTGTCAAAGAAGAAGAGGAGCATTTGTCACGACTTGTGGAAGTTGGGACTACCGTTCATGGCCTATGGGCGGAAGCTTTCTGTCAATTTCATGTCAAACTCTCTATATTCTGCCTAGAAACATCAAAGAATACAAAAGTGAGTGTTCCAGAAATGTACTCCCATAACGTCGAAGTATTTGACCGCAGTTTATACCACTCAGGTTTAGTCCCAGGTTACTGTTAGGTAAGATGAGGTGGATTTGGTTTGTAGGAGATGGAGTTCTCAGTCAAGTTCAGGTTTGCGTGACGGGAATTCTGGCTGTCAAGTTCATCATATCAAACTCTGCTGCAGAGTTTGTGAACTTCTCAGGCAGACTTCTGAATGAAATGATCCGAACCAGACGAAAACAGGACGGAGACAAATATGCTGCCGCGTTGTGCGTTTTTGCCTGTGAAGCAAATGTCACTAATCTACTATTCATGTAATCTCCAAGCAGATACAGTGGGGCAAGGTGACTTGATGTTAGCTGCTTGTATCCATCGTTCGCCCCAAGAATCTGCCGCAGAACGCACCAGTGCTGGGCTATCCTGCGGCCTGCATAAAGTCACCTTGCCCCCACCGAATCTGCTTGGAGATTACTATTCATGTTTATTACCCAAAACTGTTGCCATCTGCCTGTCTGATCTGTAAGTTTCAATGGGTTGTCAAAAGTTTTACGAAGCAAAACTTTTTTTTAGATCTTAAGTTTTGAGCAAAACTTTTCTCTTACATCTTGAGTATTGAGCAAAACTTTTCTCTTACATCTTGAGTATTGAGCAATGATAAGAAAAGCCCTGTCGGCCTCCAGACGGAGACGAATGAGTGCACTTTATCGCGTAATCCAGGGCACAGCGTCAGGCTGAAACAACGGCAGCAACAATAAGGGACTAATCTACATATGAAAACACAAGGTATTAACTACGGTGCATTTGTATGTGGGTAGAACAATCTTATGTTAGAGATAAGATTGTTTGAAGAGGTGTGATCATTGCAAAGTTGGCAGCTGTTCAGAGATCTTTATTGTGATTTTCTGCGTAGCGTTAATACCTGGAGTCGGGCTTCAGATCTATAGAAAGCCTGCTCACGGGGGCTGAGAGTCAGGGTCAGAGTCGCAGCTCAAAATACAGCGTCAAAGTCCCGCACAGATGAAAAGAACCGAGTCAGAATCTCTGCTTAAAACCAGATAAGATCCATGAAAGTCGTGTGCAGCCGCTGTAACGCTGGCACGCGGCCAAAAAAGTTCTTTGTTGCGATTTCAATATAGCAATTTGATGCGCCGATACGCTTCGAATGTATCGAGTGCGCTAGCTTGGGCTCCGCGGGTTTAATGAGTAGATTATCCATTGAAAAAGACGTGCAGGCTTCCAGCACAATGAAATCATTACCAGTTACCATCTGACGGCCATCTTGTCAACTTCTCATGGTCTCATTGCAGTAATATATGTACACGTGTACACAACTGGTCTCATTGCGGTAATACATGTACATATCAGCCCGATATTTTAGACTGTGATTAAAGACCTCTTTCAAAGCAACGCGAGACTTGGTGAAAAAAAAAATCTTAAATGAGGATATTTTGAGGATTGAGAGATAAGTAGAAGATCTGCAGTTTCCTTCCTTTCCTAAACTGGTGTAGATCCTTATACATCTGAATTGCGGTTTCTAATTCAAGAGAAGTTCCCGCTACTGCAGGACCTGAAAGGGCGTGAGTACGGCTCCACTGGGAGCAGTTTTGCGTGGTGGGAGATTGTTGAAACCCACCACAAAGCTCAGCCTATTGTAGACTTGCACTTTGTACACATGAGTCAGAAATCACCCCACCCCCCTCATAACATCCCTGCATTACCAGCCTATACTGTAGATGGACTAAAACTAATGAATATGAAAACTACTTGAACTAATCGAAATTGTGTGCAACACATTACTGTAAATGACTGCAATTCAGTGGCGGCGAAAGTTGTCCACAGCAAAAGTTCAGTAGAGATCTTGACTTGTAGACCTGCACTTTGTACACCTTTGAGTCAGAAATCACCCCTCCCCCTCCCATTCACATCGCTTCTGCACTACGTAACATACCGAACTCCGGTGGGAGGCAACCTTCCGAGATCGTTGCCAACTTTCACGCTTCTCGGCCGATGTGAATTCGATTCTGCTTCTCTAATTCGCTAATTCGATTTTCCCCTTCAGATGCCAACTTTCCAGGAATATTAGGCGCTGATCTGCCGATTATTACCTCAGCGGGAACATCGCGAGTTTATTATATCTATATGATAATGTCCTCCGGGAATGGAGCTGAGAAAGCCGAACAGGCGGGTAGATAGTTGAAATGCAGCGAGGGTCAGCAATTGTAGCATTTATGAAGAAAGCCACAGGCTAGCGAACTCTTTCATAACTTTATTCTTTGTACCCCGTTAACTTTGGTTTAGGACCAAGAAGGGTCTGGATAGTTTTCGCGTATCCAAGAAGGTAGATTTGCCCCAACCACGGTTCTGGATAGGCGTGGACTGTCCGGAACCGTGCCTGAGCATCGTTCTGGATAAAGGCACGGTTCTGAAGCTAATATTCCCAACTAACTACTGCACTGCAGTTCAATATTCAGTATTCTGTGACGCGCCTGGTCTCATCTCTCAGCAGTTCTGACGGCGGCCGGAAAAACGGACGTGGATTCATTTTTATTGGGGCAGAGGTTAATGGCACCATCGTCAGCGTGAGGAGCGGAGAAACGGCAATCTCCTGGGAGATCACATCAGCAGCAACTACTACATAACGGCAATCTCCTGGGAGATAATCTCAACAGGAACTACTGCATAACGGCAATATCCTAGGAGATCACATCAGCAGCAACTACTATATAACGGCAATCTCCTGGGAGATAATCTCAACAGGAACTACTGCATAACTCTCACATACAAGCAGATCAAAAGCAATCAGAGAAATAATTGCATAAGTTCCCAGAGACACGAAAAACTGAATAGTTCAAACTTCGAAATAGTTTTCAAGAACAGTTTGAAATGTATTCGTGTCTGTATCTGTATTTTATTGTTAGTATAAGCGCCCTTTAGTGTACCACGCTGGTTTAACATCAATAAAAGGACGTACGCTGAGAAAATTGCACTGAGAATCATAAAACTCTCATGTCGTCCTTATGCTGAGGCCTCTCGGCATGTTATCTCTCTATTTGACCGATTTCTACTCTTTCCAGCCGCCTCCCGAAGCCTGGTAGAGGCTACGGAACTGTTGTGGTGATCTAACGCCTGTCTCGGCTGTTATCTGGTAAGTGATTTCGCTGTCAGGACTGTCACCTCAGCTGCTCAGCGGAATTCTTCAAATGAAAGTGAAGGGAGACAAGATTATCCAGACAGATCATTGCTGCAGACACTGCGGGGTTAGTGAACGGGAGTAGCTATATCCTGTATAGACTGCCGCGTTTTGACGTTTCTGAAGTGGGAAATTACCTACTAGTTGTGACGTGTACTTCATCAAGTAAGGCAGACGGGACGGTTAAGGCCGGATCAGGTTACGTTTATCATGAGTAAGAATTTTTGACGTACGCGTATGACGCGTTAGAACACTCTTCTACGACGCGAGGCCCTTGAGACCCCGTTGAGCATCGAGAAAATTGACGTCTTTTACGTCCGTCGTTCTCTAAGCGCTCGTTGATTTCTAAGGTCTTTTAATGAACTTGCAATGGTCTTACAATATTTCCAATGATGTTACAATAGCCTCCACGATCTTACAATTGTCTCAATGATCCTACATTTCTCTCTATGACTGTGATGTTCACCTGTTTCGATTATCCGACGTGACTCACGCAAAGGTGACACAAGTTCAGCTGATGTGCGCATCGCCTGAATATGGATTTTAACATTGATCCGTTCTCCTCCCATACTTCACAGCTAAACTACAAAACCGAACATCTACAGTCTGTTCATCAACGCCAGCCTTACTAATTAAGTCCTGCTCCACCCCGGCCAGGCTAGCGCCCCTGGCTCCATCACTGACACAACCTGCTTTCAACTCCAGGCTAAGATACATGCACGATGCAGGCTGGGGGCGATCGGGTAGCGATAAAGCTCCCAACGGCACAAGTATGATAGATCCTACACACGGCAACCATATGGCAATACTGATGGTTCAGTAGACCCTATAACTATATACACACGGAAACCATATGGTCATACTGATGATGCAGTAGACACTAAAACTATATACACACGACAACCATATGGCAATACTGATGATACAGTAGGCCCTATAGCTATATACACACGACAACCATGTGGCCATATTGAAGGTTCATGAGACCCTATAGATATATGCATACGACAACCATATGGTCATCTGTTAGCCACCTTAAACAAATCCACGCGAAGGCCGCCGTGTCAACTGTGACCCTCACTCAGGTGTGGGGACTGAAACGGTCATCATACTCGGAAAAATCCGTAGCTGTATATCTGTACACGATTCTGTATCTGTGCATGAATAAAAAAAAATTAATAAATAAAATTTATAAGATCTTCCAAGGATCCTTCCATGGTCTTCTCATTGCTTTCAATGACCTTACGATGCTTTAAATGACTCTACAATGCTCTCAATGCACATGGATCTGTATCTGATTGCAAATAAAGATATTGAGTGATTGCCATATAGATTTGGCAAAACAGAAACCCTACATATGTCACGCTGTGGTTATGGTAAGGTTCCCGCTATGATATGTCTGTTGCAAGTTGATAAGGTTCCCACTGGTGCGCCCTGCCTGTCTGCTCTCTCACTACAGGCTGGGCCAGAGACCCCAAAGGTCCTGCAGGTCGCACAGTGAATCAGTAATACCTAGCTTCAGCTTAAGGTGGACAGGCAACCTGTGGGGCCGTGTAGCGTAGCGGCAGAGTGTGCGACTCGGAACTAAGAGTCCCGGGTTCGAGTCCTGACATGCCACCGATCTTGTGCCCTTGGGAAAGGCACTTTACACAGCTTTCCTCACTTCGCTCAGGTGTAAATGAGTATTGTCCTGTCATGTATTTGTCCCCTGTGTTGGTGGTGGCATTAATATAAGTTGAAGAAACTTGAGTGTGTCGCCACCCCGTCTGGTGATTACATGTTGGAATAAAAAAAAACAACTAGTAGCTTCAATGCACAGTGAACCAGTCTAGCTTTAGTATCCAGTAAACTGGTAACACCTTAGTTCTCCCACTCCCTGTTGGTTCAGAGGCGCCCACAGGTCCTACAGGTCGCACACACCGTCTGTCTGAGCGAACTCCAACTGCCACTCTAACTGCGTGGAGAGTGGAGTTCTTTTATAGCAGGCCGGGGGAGAAGGACAAGTCTTAAGTGCGTTTGTGCTCCCAGGAAAGGCATTGAAGTGTGAAGCGAGAGGAAGAAGAAATGTCGACTGTTTTCATTCCGGGCACATCTGAATTCCCAAGCAACGACCGAGAAATGGATAGAGGGAGAGAGAAGGAGAAGAGAGAGAAGAGGGGGAGGGAGGGAGAGAGAGAGAAGAGAGGGAGGGGAGAGAGAGGGATAAAGAAGAACAGGCGAGATAAGGAGAGAGGGTAGAGGGAAGAGAGGAAAGAGACGGTGATAGAGGGACAAAGAGGGAGAGTGAGGAGAAGCATTGTTCCTCAAACATGGTTCCCCATACTTAAACCTGTTGTTGAGTTTACCAACAAAACATGTAGGTCCGCCTTTTATCCGTGTCAAGTCTCCATTATGTACCAGCAAACGTCCCTCCTGCACATTTGTAACCCAGGTCCATTTTTTCATCCTGGCAAAGACATGAGCATTTCAAATGATCATGAAGAATGCAGCCCCTCACGGCAACATGTGATTATGCACTAGGTACATGTTGTAGGTTATGAATTGATGAGGTTATTACATGTAGGTATATGTTGTGGGTTATGCAGGTACATGTTGCGGTTATGTGTGTACATGTTTTGGATTATGAATTGATGTGGTTATGTGGCTATGCAGGTACATGTGAGTTATGGATTGATGAGGTTATGCACTTTGTAGATGTTGTGGGTTATGAATTGCTGCGGTAATGTACCCACGCATGTACCTGTGGGTTATGCATGTACCTGTGGGTTATGCATTGTACATGTGGGTTATGCATGTACATGTGGGTTATGCATGTACCTGTGGGTTATGCATTGTACGTATGTGGGTTATGCATGTACATGTGGGTTATGCATGTACATGTGGGTTATGCATGTACATGTGGGTTATGCATGTACATGTGGGTTATGCATGTACATGTGGGTTATGCATGTACATGTGGGTTATGCATGTACATGTGGGTTATGTGGCTACATGTTGTGGATTATATATTGCTGCAGTTATGTACCAACGCATGTACCTGTTGCTTGCCGAAGGCTCCGCTCCGCGCGGACGGTTCCACATGAATAGTTCCGTAAAAAGGGGTCAGGGGTCAGATTGCTGATAGATGGATGCGTCTGTTCAAACCGGGAAATATGTGCTGAGAACGCCGGGAAAGGTTAGACATCCAGGTATAACGTACGCCAGGTAATAACAGTTACTTAGGCAACTGGATATGGTTTTGCATGAAAAGTTTTCGTGATTCGTACTGGCGAGTCTTAAGTTAATACTGATCTCGCTAATACTCGTTCAGAGATCGCAGATGTGTTTAAGCATTAAGCTGGTGTGTTTCGCCGGAGGGCGGATATACAGGCTATGTCGATACAGATGTGGGGCATCTAGCTAACGTGATACTTTGCTATGCAGGGTGCTACCACGGTATGATCATCAGTACTTCGTAGTGGCCAGGAACATCCTGCAAGTTTTAATACTGATCTCGCTAAAAAAAGATCCAGATAACGCAGATGTGTGGAAGATAGTTGCTGTTATGTACTTGCGCTAAGGTCCCCGTTTTTATACGGGCATCAGCCCTACCGATGTAAGAGTTCCTGCCAGAGTTGTTCCCTTATCGCTGCCGAACATTCCCTCCGCGGCTTCCTCCTGTAAATCCGGGTCGCGACTTCCGGCTGCCGAGACGAGACCGTCTTCCCCCCGTCTCCGCAATTTCCGCACACTGATGAAGACATTAGGCCCAACCCGACAACCCCCGACAGCCGCGCCGGCCATTCCTGACTACGGGAGCACCATTACAACAACTGTTAATGGGGTCGTGTGGCATAACGACAGAGCGTCCCGGGTTCCAATCCTGGCATGCGACCGATCTTGCGCCCTTGGGAAAGACTTTCCTGACTTCACTCAGGTGAAAATGAGTACCCAGACGACACCGTCTTCTCTCCTTCTCCTCAATTTCCGCAAACTAATGAAGACATTAGGCCCGCCCTGACAACCCACCCTCCGGCAGCCGAGCTATGCTATACTCAGTACGGGATCACTACTAAACGCCTTACAGCTGACAGAAATGTTACTGGGGTCGTGTGGCGTTCGGTTCGGAACCAAGGGGTCCCGAGTTTGAATCCTGCCATGCCACCGATCTTGCACCATTAGGAAAGACACTTTACACACGACTTTCCTCACTTAGCTCGGGATAAAATGGGTATGTCTGTTACACGTGCGTTGGTAAGATAAAGAAAAATTGAAAAAAATGACTCTGCCGTCGCCATGTCATTGGGCCATATCCTGTGATAAATGCGGGAATAGAAAAGAAAACGCCTAAAAGCTGACAGAATTGTTACACCTAACTACCCCTGGGACAATCATCCTGCCACATCCCCCATCAGCGGTTCAACTCAGACCTTCCGAGATGGTATCGAGCCGATCCCGGCTGTACTGTGCAGCAAGCATCACCCGCCGCTTCCCGCCAAAACAGCATGCATCACCCGCCTTCCCGCCAAAAGCATCACCCGCCTTCCCGCCAAAAGCATCACCCGCCTTCCCGCCAAAAGCATCACCCGCCTTCCCGCCAAAACTCACATCATCGCTGCAGGCTGCTTCCACCCCGGATCTGACTGAGCCCATTCTGTCTCGTACTATCTCGCGTGGATTAATGTGTGTGTCCGCCGGAGTTGGC
Source organism: Branchiostoma belcheri (assembly GCF_001625305.1). Lineage (NCBI taxonomy): Eukaryota > Metazoa > Chordata > Leptocardii > Amphioxiformes > Branchiostomatidae > Branchiostoma > Branchiostoma belcheri. Next base: position 289,617 of record NW_017803514.1, on the reverse strand, counting down.
AGGTGACAGTCGTAAGCCTGAATGAAGTCGCCTACTTAATATCCGGACACTGACATGACATGACATCTCTCTGAAATAGGACACCTGTATAGCCGGTATAACTGCCTTATGGCAAAACACACCAGCTTCTGTATCTGTATAGCCGGTATAACTGCCTTATGGCAAAACACACCAGCTTCTGTATCTGTATAGCCGGTATAACCGCCCTTCGGCGTAACACACCAGCTTCTGTATCTGTATATCCGGTATACCGCCCTTCGGCGTAACNTTTTTTTTTTTTTTTTTTTTTTTTTTTTTTTTTTTTTTTTTTTTTTTTTTTTTTT
>NW_017803514.1:281192-289274 GCF_001625305.1 Branchiostoma belcheri | reverse complement strand
ACACCACGTCGTTCTATATCTGTATAGCCGGTACGTAACTACGCCCTTTCGGCGTAACACACCAGCTTCTGTATCTGTATAGCCGGTATAACCGCCCTTCGGCGTAACACACCAGCTTCTGTATCTGTATAGCCGGTATAACCGCCCTTTGGCGTAACACACCAGCTTCTGTATCTGTATAGCCGGTATAACCGCCCTTTGGCATAACACACCAGCTTCTGTATCTGTATATCCGGTATAACCGCCCTTCGGCGTAACACACCAGCTTCTATATCTGTATAGCCGGTATAACTGCCTTTCGGCGTAACACACCAGCTTCTGTATCTGTATAGCCAGTATAATTGCCCTTCAGCTTCCGAATTACACTGAACGACCTGCCACACCTAGTCATATACTACTCTTTCCATGCATATAAACATATGGCATTCTTTGAACCATGCGGAGTAATGTCACTGGTTTGTAGAGAAGTAACTCCTACATCCCCGCTGATATCACATCAAGCCCACCTCCTTCCCTGCTTCTGTGAATTATCACCAAATCCTACATCAAACGCCGTTATCAGCCCGCCTGTACAATCTAACATGTCAGCCGCGCCGGGCCTATTTCCGCTCCAGTATCTAATCTCGCCCCGCTAAAGATGCCGTTTAACACTGCCGTTAGAGTAATCATGGAGAAAGCGCATGTCGGTACATATGTAACCTGGAATGCCGGCTTACGGGAGCATACATCAGGGTAATCTGGCGAACTCAACACGCTCGGTGGTCTTGTATCCAGAACATGTCTATCTAACTGCATGTCTGCCGGGTTAGGGTTAGGATCAGGCGCAGTTCTGGATAGTCTCGGCGTATCCAAGAACGGATTAGCTAAAGGCACGGATCTGGATAGTATCTATCGTATTGATACTGTGGCTCTCTATGCCTGTGACTGAATGGGTTAGGGTTAGGATCAGGCACTGTCCTGGATAGTGTCTGCGTATCCAAGAAAGAAGGGTCGCCCCAGGCCCGGTTCTGGATACAAGTTTGCTATCCAGAGCCGTGTCTGAGCATGATTCTGGATACGACACCCTGGTTAGGAACATCACCAAGAAGATAAAGGATCACAGGACACTGTCGTCACCCAGGAAGACACTACGAGCAAAGCATCATAATATTAATTACGTAAATCCACCGAAGTTGATGAAGGGCTTTATAATAGCCATAAAAACATCATGAGTCGTTATCAAAATATGGCTGCTGTGTGTCTTTAGGCAGGTCGGGAATGAACTAAATGAAGAACTAATAACCTGTTGTTGTAGTTTAGTTCCATACGTTCTAGTAATAATGGAACATGTACCAAAACGTTTAACAAACATTGACTTTAAAGTTTTACACACAACTTTGTCAAACAGGCGGACGTTTTGCCAAAAGTCAGTTGCTGGTCCATATTTCTGTTGAAATGAAGTATAAGATTCTTTCAAAGCGGAAAAGGTTCACACAAGAACAAATCGATAACTCGTCAGTTGCTTCATCCCTCCGCAGCGCGCAGATTTGACAGTTATGATGACTACACGTCCGCCTTGTCCGTTTGAATCGCCCGTAATTGATGTCAGCGGGGGCATCCCGCATCCTGCCGGGCTGCTAATAACCCCCCATTCGGAGCCTGTGCGACCGGCGGTTGTACATTATCCGCGCGCACTATTCGGGTCATCAGGTGCGATCTCCCGCGACCTTTGCTGACCTTTGGTTCGCGCGTGTCGCCATGTTTCTTTCATGTCTGCAGGTGGTTCCGACATCAGAAGAACGTGATTATGGACCGAGGGAAGTGTAAAAACCTCGCATTATCATCGGCAAGTTCTTTCGGTTCTCGGCAACTACCTGCTTCGGAAAGCAAAGTAAGACCAGAAAGTAACATCTGCAAAGCAGATCCATAATGTTTACCTTCGGACATGGTCTGCTCTGTTAATTCTTACTCAAACATATTCACATACATGTAACGTTACATGTATATGGTGACAGGAATCTAAATGCCTACTATGAAATTGCAACATTATGTAACCCAACACCAGTTACTATGGTGACAAGCGTCAACAAAGAGGCCATTGGCCAGGTCAGAGGTTAGTGTTTGGAACAGAAGAAGAAGAAATGGAGCAAAAACAATATGTTTTCATTCGGTAAACATAAAAATGAAACGCAGCTCCGGCTACTTGTGTAAACCTAGGCGGGATTTCATATCCCGATTTTGTATGAATTTAGATTGGCCATTTCTGTTCCAAAGTCTCGCAATAAAAAAGCAATCAACCAGCGACACGGAAATTGTAGATTCCATTTGAAGTTTCAGTTCAAGTTTTCCAGTACTTCTGAAAGCCCGAACTGAAGGTTGAAAAGAGTCACTTTATTTTCTTCCAATGAAAATACGAACATCACCAAGAAGATGAAGTAATTGATACGACACATCTGACCTTGGATTTGGATTTATGTTCCCATTACTTATATGTTCATGTTTATGTTCTGATGTCTTACAAGCCGCTATGGAATGGGCGACAAAAGTCGCAAGACACGTACTAAATAAAATCCATTCATTCATTGTAAAAAATCGTGGTTAAACTTTTACAATTAGAACTAATATGCATAAGACTTTTTGGGTGACTAATACCTGCACGATACGTTCTTAAGTACTGTTATGAAAAGCTTCTTCAGCTTCAATTAAGACAAAACATAAAAGTGATACTCACAGCGTTCAAGTGCCAACGACAGGCTTAACGGTGGTTTATGCTATGTTTATGGTACATGTATAATGTTCTGGTGTCTTATATGGAATGGGCGACAAAAGTCGCAAGACACGTACTTAATAAAATTCATTTCTTCATTCATTCATTCATTCATTCATTGTAAAAAATCGTGATTAAACGTTTACAATTGGAACTACTATGCATAAGATTTTTTGGGCGAGTAATATCTGCACGATAGTACGTTCTTAAGTACTGTTATGAAAAGTTCCTTAAAAACATAAACGCGATACTCACAGCATGCGAGTGCCAAGGGCAGGCTTAACGGTGGTTTATGCTATGTTTATGACAGAACCTCACGCGGAGATCGGGACGCCAATATACGTGATAAACACCGTGCAAATATACAAAGGCACGACTTTTATGATCTTTCAATTGGCCCAGAGGAAACGTTAGGTAAATTACGGCTCATTTTCCCGTGTTTTAATGTGATGAATGTTGCATGAGTAGTTTGATGGCTGTTTAGAGACCCTAGGATATTGCGCGTACGTATAATATACTACTGGGCTTAAATTGTAAGAGCTACACTTGGAAAGGTTGTAGCTGATCTGGATAAGCTATAACTGGGATTATATACACTTGCAAAGGTGGATAAGTTACATCTCGGATTAGTCACAAAGTTACAGTTAGGATTAGTTATTGAAGTGCTAATCCTTACCGGGCTTACATGCCGGATTAGATACACATGGAAAGGTTGTAGCTGATCTGGATAAGCTATAACTGGGATTATATACACTTGCAAAGGTGGATAAGTTATGGCTGAGCTGGATAAGTTACAGCTGGTATTAGATACAGATTTATAGTTAAGATTACTCACAAAGTTATGGTTGGAATTAGTTATTGAAGTGTTGATCCTTAGACCCAGATTCTTAGCCGAGATTGTTCGTCTCTATCTGCTTCATATATAATGACAATTAACTTTTTTATTGCATATTCACGCCCCACAAGGGCCAAATGCACTACGTTAGATAACTGAGGTGTAAGGGTAGAAAGAACAAGTGTTACATTTCTGTGCTACGTCTATATCTACATGATCTCTTCTCCCTTCTTGAAACTTTTGAAGTTTTTCATTTGCAACGTAGTTCTTGGATGTCATAATAATATATTTGAACAAGTTTACAAATCACACCAGCATTAAGCCTACCCAACGTTTTGTCCCACCTGCCACCCCATATATTCCCTACATCAAAACATACCCCATCTGTTTAGGAAACAGGTACATCCGTTAACCTTTATGTTGAAACAGTTCATCTCTAAGCAGATTCTACAGCGTCTCTACAGTGGCAGAGCAGTATATGTGCAGTCGTGTGGCGTAGCGGCAGAGTGCTCGACTCGGAATCAAGAGGTCCCGAGTTCGAGTCCTGACATGCCACCGGTCATGTGCCCTTGGGAAAGGCACTTTCCCAACACGACTTTCCTCACTTCGCTCAGGTGAAAATGAGCATTGTATATACTATATGACAAAGTTGCTGAACGATACGCAAGTTCTGTAACATACTGGATGTTGTACTGGCCGAACAGGCTTTTCGTACTTTTGATATTGTATTTCCTATGTATATGTAGTGTTTGTATTGAAGTCTGGATTGATAATATTCTCAAGATTTTAAATTGTAAAAAAGTCTACAATTCAGCCATTAAGGCTGCCACCGACTTTAAAACTGTATGACTATGTATTTGTTTATGTGAATAATAAACCAGTCATTATCATCAAAAAAAGCAGTACCTAATGGGGCAAACCGTGTCCATTAGCCACGGATGTTTCAGTGCCAGATCTCCGGCGGTTAATGGACACGGCTGGGCCAAATGGATACCGCCTCTCCTCCGTAGGATCTGCCTGGAGGAGTGCCAATGAAAAGTTCAATATTACTAATATAACACCATTTGGAGGGCAGGATGTAGACGCCCCCATATTACACCGGGAACCCAATAAATGTTATAACATGTTAGGTCAGGGCTCGAAATACCGGGTGCATGTGTACCTTAACCTGCACCAATTTTTTTCCTTTGGGTGCACTGGTCAAATATTTTGTAGGTATTTTATACATATTAAATGCATAATAGTATACAGGATATTCTTGGCATCTAAGTGTCAGAAATAATAAAACCTTAAATTTCATGTAGTACTTGTGTAAGATTTTGAAGCTAGCTTCCATTTCAGATTCAAGCTCAGAAGAAAAGGAGCATCAAGATCTATAATTAGGTTTTGTTTTATATGGTGCACCCAGAAAAAAATTGTGCACCTTAATTTTTTTTCGGCTGGGTGCTCCAGTGCACCTATTCACATAATTTCTAGCCGTGGGGTCGTGGCGCAACGGCAGCGTGCGCGACTCGGAATCAAGAGGTCCCGGGTTCGAGTCCTGACATCCACCGATCTTGTGCCCTTGGGAAAGGTACTTTACACGACTTTCCCCACTAGACTCAAGTGAAAAATGAGTATTGTCCGTCCAGTATTCGTTTCTATGTGCAGGACACAACACCAGCAACAGCTGCCTCTGTTCCGCGTGTATTGCATTGTTGCAATTTCAATAAAATAAAAAATAAAATTTCTAGCCCTGTATGTGTTTAAAGAGCTGTAGATGAATTATCACGTACAACAGAAGGTTATTGCGTTTTAATATCGCGAAGTTACCGACGGAGTTTCATGAGCAAGCCGGGATCAGCCCTTCAGGGTAGCCCGGAAAGTGTTATTAGTTATTAAACATAAACTGCTGTATTTATTATAGACGGGATTAAAATAATCAGCAGAATCAGGAAGAAAGTGGGAGACCCCGATAACTTACTTCCGCCGAGGGATGGTGTAAACATGTATAAAAACATCATAGCGTCGCCCTGAACGTGGAAAATATTTTATTAGTTTATTAGCCAGGGTTTTCACTATAAGACCGACTGAAACAGATTATTTCAAACAGTTGCCAAAATTCCTCCATCGTTTCATCATTTAGAAGATCACCAACTGGTGTATTACGCCGAAAGGCAGTTATACCGGCTATACAGATACAGAAGCTGGTGTGTTACGCCGAAAGGCGGTTATACCGGCTATACAGATACAGAAGCTGATGTGTTACGCCGAAAGGCGGTTATACCGGCTATACAGATACAGAAGCTGGTGTGTTACGCCGAAGGGCAGTTATACCGGCTATACAGATACAGAAGCTGGTGTGTTACGCCGAAGGGCAGTTATACCGGCTATACAGATACAGAAGCTGGTGTGTTACGCCGAAGGGCGGTTATACAGGCTATACAGATACAGAAGCTGGTGTGTTAAGCCGAAGGGCGGTTATACCGGCTATACAGATACAGAAGCTGGTGTGTAACGCCATAAGGCGGTTATACCGGCTATACAGATGACCTATTTCAAAGAGACGTCATGTCACTTTTTTCCGTAGGCGACTTCATTCAGGCTTACGACTGTCACCTGTCAACTCCGGTGAGATGCTAGAAGACCTCCTTACCCTGCCCTTGGTGCTGAAGTTAATGTTACGCCACATAATCCTCTCATCAAAAGCATCCGGCTTAACCCGGCCTGGTTATGTAATTGTGATTCTTCCATTTCCTCCTATCCTCCCCCGTTACTGTGTCCCCGGCCCTGTAAACTATCGTTACGGCCTGACGTTACGACATGGAGACACGCCTTGGCAACTTTTACTGTCGCCTGTTATTTCCTACCCAGCGGGAGACCTACAAACGGCACAGCACTTACGGTACCAGTAGCGTGTACAGAAAGGCTGAAAAACTCGTCCTTGCACTAGGCCATACGCATATACACCAAGTCTTCTCAGTGAGACTTCTAAGTTCCAGATCGTTCTTGTCTTTACTTTGATGCCAATTGTGATGGAATGATTAATGTCAGAAGAAACGTGAGGAAATGGGACGCATCCATCTCTGTCCAGACGTGTCCGATCCTAACACATGCAGGCATAGAACTACATACTAGGCACGGTTCTGGATACAATAGAGACTATCCAGAACCGTGCCTGATCCTAACCCTAACCCATTCAGGTATAACTAGACAGGCACGGTTCTGAAGAACCGCTCCGATGATGGAATGATTAATGGCGGAAGGAACGTGAGGAGATGGGAAGCATCCATCTCTGTCCAGACGTGACGACAGGACGATCCACTTCCTACCGACTCCGTTCTGCCATCTAATCTTGATGCATGGACTGAATTATTGTATAGTACGATAACTCATTGATAATAATTATGGGAGATCTGTTTTCATAATTTGTATTTTATGACATTGTTCTGACTCGAAGGTTTCTATTTCTGCTAATTATTGTCGTGAATGTATCATATTCTAATATTAATGCATTGACTAAGCTTGATGCATTCTACGATATGACAACTCAGTAATTAGTAAAAAGCTAAGAACTTTACTTAAAATCTGTATTTTTATTGTCTTTACCTAAGAAATGTAATAGTATTTTATCTCAATAATTCTTTTAAGATATCTATAACCAGTTGTGCATAATATATTTCCAGTGCAATTCAGTGCGCAGGTCATAGCGTGCTAAACTGTCAATGTTTTAATGATAAATAATAAACCAATCACTACCACTACTTGCCCCTCAAAACCGTGGCGACAGTGGAATTAATTAAACACATTTGTCTCTGGCAGAGTGTAACAAGTTGTCAATTAACTAGCAATTATAACTGTAACATTTTGCTGTAACATTCCTTGCAGAAAATGTCGCGACAATGTATCAAACATGCGTCAGTGGCAGAATGTATCAACTAGCAGATCAAATTACCTAAGTACCTATCTGCAGATCAAGTACCTAATACCAACCCAGAAGAGAACAAGAAATAGCCACGCATTCAAGTACCAGAGTTATCAACCAAGGATTGAGGTGTTCAAGAATTCATTCTTTCCTAGAACTATCGCAGAGTGGAACTCACTGTCACCAAGTACAGTAGGGGCACTGTCAATAGATAGCTTTAAACAATGTCTAGAGCTAGAAGTTCAAGGGTTAGGTGTAACAAGTCGATCGGTGTAATATAGCCAGCTGCCGCCGCGCCGCGTGCCTGCGAAGCTGGTGTGTTACGCCGAAAGGCGGTTATACCGGCTATACAGATACAGATACAGATACAGAAATTACAGTTAACTGAGTTTTTTTTTCCAGTGCAGAAAAAGTCGCGTCAATTTACGTGATGAAACCCATGTGTTAGTCCCAGAGAGTAAAGATGAGACCCTACCAAATTATCATGAAAGTTTATCTGCGTTGGTAGTAATCATAGTAAAACGTTGAACTTTATTCCAACACAAATTATACAGAGATCAAATTTTCTCATTTCATACTTAAAGCGTTTGAAATAGC
>NW_017803514.1:267982-281172 GCF_001625305.1 Branchiostoma belcheri | reverse complement strand
AAAAAAACAAGCTACGTGAACACTAGCATCTGCATCTGTCTGTATCTGTATCTGTATAGCCGGTATAACCGCCCTTCGGCATAACACACCAGCTTCTGTATCTGTATAGCCGGTATAACCACCCTTCGGCGTAACACACCAGCTTCTGTATCTGTATAGCCGGTATAACCGCCCTTCGGCATAACACACCAGCTTCGCAGGCACGCGTCGCGGCGGCAGCTAGCTATATCACACCGAACGACTTGTTACACTTAATCTTTGCACATTTAATTGCAGGAGTTGTTTAAAGCTTAGTGATGATGCCCCAACTGCACTTGGTGGCAACGAGTTCCAGTCTACGATAGTTCTGTGGAAATACGAGTTTTTGAACACCTCAATTCTTGGTTGATAACTCAGATATTTGAAGGCATCAGTCCACAATACGAAACAAGAAACCATTTTTCTTCAGCAAAGCCGTGTTTTTGCCCCACAAATGTTTGGATGTCTCTAATGTAGGGAAGATGGAGAGTAGGATTCCTGCATGTCGCCGGGAAACTGGTGAAATATGGCGGAAATAACCCGCACAGCGATCCCCACTCTTCATTTATCCAGTAGAAAGGCTTACAGAAATTGAACGTCCCTGAAAAACACATTCAGCGGAACCCCGTAACGGCTCTTAACGGGCGACCTCATCTCCTTAACTACGGAGGAATTGCCGGGGCGATTTCACACCAGGTCGCCCAGCCATTTCGGCAGTCATATATTTGAGCCGATTTGGCGGGAATACGCGCAGAAATTGGACGTTACTAAGATCGGTTTTCCGTAACTGGGCGAAAAACTGCGTTTCAAATTCTTCAAAGTCTCTAAGCATGTTGGAATTGTACGGAAAATTTGAAACTAAAGCGAAGAAACATTTGGCATGTTTATACATGCCACATGGGATCCCCCTAACCCTGACCCATTCAGGCATGGAAATAGACAGGAAATGTTCCCAAATCCACACGGACTCGCTTTAAGCATGATGAAACTGTGAGGAAAATTTCAAAGTAAAGCGAAGAAAGATTTGGAAAGTTATACAAATGATCCACCTAACCCTAACCCATTCAGGCATAGAAATAAATAGGCATGGTTCTGAATAGTCTCCGCTTTTTCAAGCGAAGAAACATTTGTAAAGTTATACAAATCATCCTCCTGACCCTTTGAAGCATAGAAAAGAATAAATAGGCATGGTTCTGGATAGTCTCCGCTTTTTCAAGAACTTAGATAAAAGTGAAGCGAAGAAATATTTGAAGAGTTATACATCGCATTCAGGCATGGAAATAAAATGCAAAAACAGGTCCAGTTCTGGGTACAATAACTGCCTACTCCAGCTCCTAGCGACGCCACACGAAGTATATATAGAAGTAGAAGTATACAGTAAGTGTAAGAAAGTATATATAAACACCATTCTTAACGCTACACGGAGATCTGCTACTATGTAGCAATTTTATGTTTAGACACATAACTTAAGTACGCCGCCACTTAGTCTTTCTACTTGTATTTGTATTAATGTCTTCTCTGCGTAAAAAAATCTGTTATTTTGTTAATGCTGATTTATTACCGTGATAAACAGGCGAACTTTGAAAAATATGAGCACAAATCTCTCCTAAGTGCGTGAGTTATGTGTCCACGTCACATGTAGTTACCGCACTGAATGGCGTAGGCGTTTTCACATTCAGCAGGTCCATAGACCGGTAATGCCGCCCGCGAATAGTTTCATCAGGTTGGTAAGACACTGAGTAAAGAGACTCTTTTTACACGTGCTGCAGAGCAATGTGAACCAGTCAGAACTGCCCTGAGGAAGATGACAGACGGTCACCGGCTTAATAAAAGACTTGGTTGTGTAAAAAGAGTCTCTTTACTCACCGATAATACCGGGAAGTTTCTGTCCTGTATACACTAATGCCATGGCATTATGGAATAAGCTTTTGGCAAATCCCAATTTCAGACCAATAAAGCGAGTACACAGAACGAACCACTGCTGAATCCATCTAACGGTTAGTCTGATTTAACGACGGAGATCGGAGATTTCTGGAAAAAAATGAGAGCTAACAGAACAGAGAGACGCTTTCGGCAAATCTCAGATATGAGACCATTAAAGCAAATACACAGAACGAACCACTGGTAAATGCTATGGTTATTTTGATTTAATGACGGAGATTTGTGGGAAAATAGTTGAATACTTACGGAACAGAGAGACGCTTGTGTGAGGCTTGATAGTAGTTTATACGAGACAATTTCTCTATGGACTTAAGGACGGTGAAGCTGAAATCGCCAGTAAGGTCGTTCAGTTGACGGAAAGCTCCTGTTAATTCAAGATTTCATCAAACACGTGCTTTTATCCAGAGCCGTGTCTATTCATTGCTTTGCCCTGATGGGTTAGGGTTAGGCACGGTTCAGGATAGTCTGGATAGTCTCAAGAACGTAGATTTGCCCCAGTAGTCCATGGGCCAGACCCCCAAATTTCTCATATTGGTACCACCTAAGGGGGCAAATTCTCATCATGGTTTTTGAAAAGAAGGGTGTCTGTGGAATATTTTTTTATATGATAGCCGTTGCACATCGGTAGCTTTGACCTTGCTATCTGACCTTGAACTTTGACCTCGTATGAACCGCTTTCTTTTGCACTTATAATGCAAAAGGGAGTGCTAAATAATCAAATATGGATATTTTTCAATGTAACTTCATGGACTGATAAAACAGGAACTAAGGATTACAAAAATGTTAATTTTGTTTTGATATGTCAATTCTACAAGAAGTTATAAGCTTTCGAAACTCGATTTTTTGGTAAAAATTGGTAAAAAAATAGTATGTTTACTTTTCAAAACCTGTCAAATATTCAGATTACATATTTGAGCCTGCTGCATGCATTCATCTGACTTTTTGTATCATTTCCTACATTTCAAGCTTTAAATCATAAAAATCCGTCTATTCTATCCGGAGATATGAGTGTCTAAAAGTTCTATTCCCAAAAGCCTTCTGTGGGGAAAACCGTTGCTAGGGCCGTTGCTAAGGGGGCACTTGGCTGCTTTCCCAGCAAAATGGAGTGCACACCATATGCAAAACTTGAAGAAAACTTATATTGGAGGAAAATTATTAATTTAAAGGGCCTTGGAAATCTATCTTATGTTTCTATGGTAACCGTTGCTAGGGAAAATATACCTCCCTAGCAACGCAGGAGATAATACTTTAAAATGGTTTCGTAAATGGCAATAGAGGGCGACTTTTGGGGAAATGTCTATTTCCTGACCATTTTGAGTGAAGTACCTTAGTGTATGTATGGAGGAATCTCATTTTGTCTCCAGTTTTGTGGCATTTGGAGCTATTTTAACTAAAAATGTAGATTTTTGGCTCCTGTGACACAACAGTTAAAGAAATTTTGCCGAGATTCGGTACAAACATGTAATTTAATAACTGCCACGGCAGCCAAGCATTGGATGCTGATTACTTCGTTGTTCTGAATACCGAATGGTATTTTTTTTATTTTATTTCTGCCCAGAAATGTACATTTCTGGCTCAAGCGTGATACATGTAATGTCTGTTGCAACAATGTGAAATTTACCATCAGCAGGTGACATATTCAATCTTACACGTACGATGTAGAATACTCCATCGAAAGTCGAATTCATGAATTTGAAAATGCTTCCACTACTAAGTTAATTACTTTACTCCAAAAGTCTGATAGAACTTACATAAATCACAGTGCTTAGTAAAAATTAAAATAGATGTGCGAGGCGGGGGGGGGGGTCCTAACATCACACACTCTTTCGCGTGCTCAAACTCACGACGCTTTATCACTAGTTGTCATATCAGAGTGGTCAGCTTTTGATGATGAAGTTTGAAAACATCTAATGACATGTTAAGAAAATACATGTTTGTACTTAGATAAGATTAGATTACATTAGATTAGATTAGATAAGAATAAATTATTAATACTGTATAGGAGTCCTTCATGAGCAAACAATGTGAATATGCACTTCTGCTCTCTTGGCAATGGATTTAAGCAAACCGAAATGATAATTGATTTGTATTATACTGAACTAACACTCAGACTCAGAGACCCAATTTTCTTTACTGTTTTGTATAAACTTATGATCTTTTGTTTGATACTTTGTGGTAGTCTTGTGACTGCTTGGTTCAGGTCGTACATTTCTGGGCACGAGCCGCCGCTACAGATTGACCCTCTTGACAGAACCACCATCGATATCATTGCCTTCATCAGAAGGGTACGTTTTCGGTTTGGGCTTGGTGGTGAAAGGTGGTCTGTGTGTAGGTCAGCGTCAAAACTCGAGAAGTTGCGGATGGATCTTTTTGATATTTGGTATGTGGGTAGCTGTTGTAGAATGACGATCAACTTCAAAAATGGTTTAATGGTTTAGTGCAGTAGGCTTTTTATGCATATGTTGATTGTATGTTTGAAAAAAAATTCTTAATCTCCAAAATACTAAAATTTTGGCCTCAACAGTTGAAGAAAGTCCCATCTCTTCAGAGTCGTTACAGTTTTGCCATCTATCAATGCAGTGGTTTGATTAAAAGTTTGAAAGGCATTGTTTGAATTACAAACCAGCCGAGCATGTTGACCTCATGGCTCCTATCATAGCATTTGGGTGTATTACAGGATGCCTATGTATGTTCCTACATTGCTGTAGAGGGTTGTGTTTTTGTGTGTTTTTGTTCGTGTACAACATAACTCAAGAAACATCGGATGGTTTGATATTTAATGGGTGGTTGGTGGCAGCCAAAATGAAGGTTTAGTTCGATAACAGGCTTCCTAGCGGCTATGTAATATCCCTAGTTGTTGGTAAAATTCTGACAAAATGGCGATGATAAGTAAACAAGCACCAAATTGAAAATTGCATAAAAATAACAGCTGTTTATTTACCTTTTTAAAAGGCAAATCCTCTGGCAACAAACACAACGTATGCATAATAAGCATTAAGATTGGTAACAAAATCCATGTGAAGTTAGGGCACCCCCATTATATTTTTGTAGTAGTTGTGATTAATTTGCAGAATTCTTAATTTTTTTCAGTTTCCCCATCATACCTACCGGTATAATGCATTGTGAGCATCATACTGCAGTGATAATATGCCAAAATAAAAACAGAATAAGCGTTATAACCAATGATGTGAAATGGCGCCTTCTGATTGGTCAACATCACTTGACTATATGACAATATGTTGATAATACCATATAATATTGTTCTTTCTAATCATCATCATCCCTATAGCTAGACGTACATGTATGCTCATAGTCTTAAACTCCTTCTCGACCTCCTCATTTTTCCTATTACTACTAGTCTTTGACTTAACATATATCTGTTCAGTTTAAACCATTTGCAAGGCAGGTAGTAGAAGTAGTAGTTACTGTAGTAGATCCCATAACCGTGACGGTCGTAGGGGCATCATGACAGCCAGCAGCATGTCTGGACTTGTCACGGTGTTTCTGTAGGCTTATAATCTTGGCGGCGCCTATCTCCTCTCCAAGATTTTGGCTGATACAGACGGGGTTCGCCAAGCCTCCGTCCGGGTAAATGATGTAAATCACCATGTGGCTTATACAAGACGGAGGTTCGCCAGGCCCTGTCCGGGTGATTTGTAGTGAGTCACCAACTCCCAGAAAGTAGAATTTGTACCATCGCACACCGGGAAAAGCCCCTACTATTTTTAGAAAGGTGCGATGGGTTGGTTCTTTTACGTGCTCGAGGTGTGGCTCTCACCAAACACGGGACCTCCATTTTACGTCCTAGCCGAGGGACGTCCCTAACCGAAGCTAGGTACTCATTCACACCTGAGTAAAGTGAGGAAAGTCGTGTAAAGTGCCTTTCCCAAGGGCACAAGATCAGTGACATGGGTAGGCAAGGCAGGTGCAATTCAAGATAACAGAGACCACAGAAGTGGAATGCCTCCCTCAGGTGAATATTAGCTCCTCAAAATAACTAGTGAAATTGCACCTGCATTCCTCAATATTTTCAACACTTATTGAATACCGCAGATATACCTAAAGATTGGAGGGATGCAAATATTTGCATCATTTTCAAAAAGGGCGTCGGAGTAGTCCAAACCAACTATTGAGACCTGCAGTTAAACCGACTTGTCTGTCTTGTAGGCTATTTCAACACATCAGCCATAGCCAAGTCATAAAGTATTTAGAGAAGTCGGAGTATTGACGGACTACACATGTTCCTGTATAGGTTTTGACTTGGAGCCAAGTGATCCACATAAACGCAGCTTATACTAACGTTCATGACATACGTAGCTGGCAGGTAAATTTGGCGATACTCGATTTCGCAAAACATTTTGACAAAGTTCCCCATACCAGGCTCATCTCAAACCTAGAGTATCATGAAATCCTCGGCTTTGGCTTCAGTTAGAGTAGCGTCAGGAGTTCCACACGGAACTGTCCTGGGACCATTACTATAATAATTCCTCTTGTCGATACTTATCACATGTGAAGGAACTGGACAAAATTTACACGACCAAAATCCGTTAGAGTCACTCATATATAATTTGTTCTTGGGGATAAATTATTTCCTATAGCAAGAAAATACCATAGGAACTGCTACTGTCCCTTGCTTGGGTGGTAGTAGGGCGGGGTCTACACCCTTCCGGTAAAAGGTGATCTTGTAGATGAGTTGGTAGACGGCCTCTTATACCGTGCTCGTACCACAGTACAGTGGTTCTCGGTCGAGAATGTCTGTTGCTTCCAGTCTGAAAGAGTGTCCCTGATTATGCTGTGTATGGTGGTAGATGGTACTCGTAGATGAGTACCCACTTGGTGACTTGTGGATGAGCTCTGCAATGTTGTTTGTACCTTTCCTTCTGCAGTCCGCTCGGCCTGGTTTTTCTAATGTAGGCGTCTTTCAAATGGGGTTCTTTACACTTGAGTCTGTAGATAACCTTAGATTTGATGGATTTCTGCACATGGTCCTTAGGGGGTGAACCATCTTCTGTTTCAAAGTTGGTGCCTATTGTAGAAGCCTTGTAGGATCTGCCGCAGTTGCTCTGACCCATCTTGCGCTTCCATGTAGGGGATATGGATAGTGATGTTGACAGCACGTCGGCAGAACGTACTGCACCTGCGTGAAACCCGTAATGTATTGTGCATAGCAGTTCGGTAGAACGTCTCATATAAGGTTGTATTCGCGCATATAAGGTTAACACTCCGTCTGTAGTTTCCAAATGTTATGTCGGAAAAGATATCTTCTGCAACAGACAAAATTCTAATGCAACGTTGACGAAAAATCCACCGAAAACCGTGAAAATACAGGGTTCTGCGCAGGCGCAGTACGTTCTGCCGACGTGCTGATGTTGACCGTTTTCCCTTTCTCACGTGGCTTGCCCCTGGGTGGTTCCTTGAACTGGTTGGAAGGTTTGAGAGCTTTGTTAACTGTTTTGTACCCACACTTGTTCAGAAAATTCTTCAGGTGAATGTGCTCTTTGGACTTTTCTGATGTGACTGATGTGGTGTTTGCTCGATGGAATAATGTCCTTATGATGCTAAGCTTTGGCCCAAAAGGGTGGTGGGAGTGGGAGTACACTTTACACTTCACCATTGAGATGGCCGTCGTCCTTTGCCCCAATGTTGGAGTGAAATTTGTTGACAAGGCAGTGATAACAAGGCAGTGATAACAACAAGGCAGTAATGGTTGTGTAAAATTAAATATGGCTTACTATGTTCACAGTATAGCCAGCGACATTAGGGAGCCCGCAGAAACTACGCAGGATGGCACCAAGAAGAAGAAAGGTCTCCCATGCTCTTGCCCGAGCGTAGGGTGGTGCCCATCTCCATTTCGTAGCCCTTGGGCAACACACGGGCAGGGGGCTGGTCCGCTGGTAGTGCTGTGTGTTTGACCTTCCCACACTCTCAAGCAAGGCTTTGACTTGACTTGACTTGACTCAAATGTGTGTACCATTTCAAAAGTCTTTGGTATGACCCGGCCAGGGGTTGAACTCACGACCTCCCGGTTGCAAAGCGAGCACTCTACCTCTCAAATATTATCACATGAGCCAGAAATGTATACTACATTTCTACATGTATAGTACATTTCTGGGCAGAAATAAAATAAAAAAAATACCATTCGGTATTCAGAACAACGAAGTAATCAGCATCCAATGCTTGGCTGCCGTGGCAGTTATTAAATTACATGTTTGTACCGAATCTCGGCAAAAGTTCTTTAACTGTTGTGTCACAGGAGCCAAAAATCTACATTTTTAGTTAAAATAGCTCCAAATGCCACAAAACTGGAGACAAAATGAGATTCCTCCATACATACACTAAGGTACTTCACTCAAAATGGTCAGGAAATAGACATTTCCCCAAAAGTCGCCCTCTATTGCCATTTACGAAACCATTTTAAAGTATTATCTCCTGCGTTGCTAGGGAGGTATATTTTCCCTAGCAACGGTTACCATAGAAACATAAGATAGATTTCCAAGGCCCTTTAAATAAATAATTTTCCTCCAATATAAGTTTTCTTCAAGTTTTGCATATGGTGTGCACTCCATTTTGCTGGGAAAGCAGCCAAGTGCCCCCTTAGCAACGGCCCTAGCAACGGTTTTCCCCACAGAAGGCTTTTGGGAATAGAACTTTTAGACACTCATATCTCCGGATAGAATAGACGGATTTTTATGATTTAAAGCTTGAAATGTAGGAAATGATACAAAAAGTCAGATGAATGCATGCAGCAGGCTCAAATATGTAATCTGAATATTTGACAGGTTTTGAAAAGTAAACATTCTATTTTTTTACCAATTTTTACCAAAAAATCGAGTTTCGAAAGCTTATAACTTCTTGTAGAATTGACATATCAGAACAAAATTAACAGTTTTGTAATCCTTAGTTCCTGTTTTATCAGTCCATGAAGTTACATTGAAAAATATCCATATTTGATTATTTAGCACTCCCTTTTGCATTATAATTACAAAAGAAAGCGGTTCATACGAGGTCAAAGTTCAAGGTCAAATAGCAAGGTCAAAGCTACCGATGTGCAACGCCTATCATATCAAAAAATATTCCACAGACACCCTTCCTTTCAAAAACCATGATGAGAATTTGCCCCCTCAGGTGGTACCAATATCTCCTCTGGCCCATGGACTACAGGCACAGTTCTGGATACGCGTGGACTGTCCAGAACTGTGCCTGAGCATAGCTCTGGGTCAAGCACGGTTCTGGAATCAACAATTCTACAGTGCTACATATGTCATACATATATCATTGCTTTACTACCAGGTAACCGACACTATAGTTATCATGTGTCTGATGGATCCTCCACAAGCTTTAACTCAACAGTTAAGATCGTTATCACAGTTTTTACCCCAAACAAACGCCACACGAGCGGGGCAGCGCGCAGTTTCCCCGTGTGTTATTGCTTCACTGACGCATGTTTCACGCCATCTTTAGTACAGTTCGCACAGCTTCTCTGTAAGCCCTAACATCACTCAGCCGCACGCCCTTCATATTACTGTACAACCGGCGGGAACGTTACTATATACATGGCATAGATCACGGCACTTAGACCTAGGAAAAAAACGTTGTGTTTCCTGTTTCAGTCCTGAAAAATAAAATTAGGGTCGGTGGGTAGACTTCAGTGATATTCATATAGGGGCAATTTATACAATACAGTTTAACAAAATAAAACAATAATCAAAAAAAGTGAGGACACTTTTATTTTTAATGTCAATGTTGGAAAACCTATTTTTACAACGTTTTACCACTCAGGTGTCAGATCATGGATCAGTTCGAAAATCTATGTCCCTTTCAGGGGTCCACCCCAGAAAAAGGCTAGGGTTGGCAGGTTTTTCTAGGGTCGGTCGGAAAACAGGAAACGCAACTTTTTTCCCTATCCGTACGGCATAGATCACGGCAGTTAGACTTGCTCAGCCTGGCTGGACGGTATAATTCCTCCATCAGAAACACCGGCTAAAGTACTTACTTACAGCGATGGCACATCTACATAAGTCAACGACTTTCCCAGCGCACATTTCCCCTGACTTACGGCTTATGACAATTTCTCTGTAGACTAAAGGACGGAGAAGCTGAAATCACCAGTTAGGGCGCTCAGTTGACGGAAAGCTCCTGTTACTGCAATATTTCATCAAACACGTGCTTTTATCCACTTCTTTACCCTAAAGGGTAAGGGTTAGGATCAGGCACGGTTCTGGATAGTCTCTATCGTACCCAGAACTGTGCCTATCTAGTTCTATGCCTGAATGGGTCAGGGTTAGGATCAGGTACGGTTCTGGATAGTCTCCGCGTATCCAAGAACGTAGACTTGCCCCAAGCACGGTTCTGGATACGCGTGGACTATTCAGAACCGTGGACTGGACGGTATAATTCCTACATCAGTAACACCGACTAAAGTATTTACTTACAGCTATGGAGCATCTCCATACGTCAACGACTTTCCCAACGCACACTTTATTCAGCACTTTCCCCTGACTTATGGCTTATGTCGCACGGAATAACTACCTTCCCTCCACCCTGCGTCCTTTTCACATCAAACGTACAGCCACACAAATGTCACACTAAGCTACTCGGCAGGAGAAACACCGTGAGCTGGTGCGTACTACATCATGGCACGCATGGAACGTCCTAACGTCTGCTTTATGTACACAACATTTCACTCGGGTATAACGTGTTAATGTCCCCATCTACGCGAAGCTGCGTGCCGGTAGGGCCTAGGGAAAACTGTTGTGTTTCCTGTTTCAGTCCTGAAAAATTAGGGTCGGTAGGTAGGGATTATCTTTTATTCTTTCATTATCAAATGATGCTTTTACACACGTCAATCTCTAGTGATCGAACTTATACAATGATGTTAAACAAATTACAACTTCTATGGGGACACTTATCTTTTGAATGTCAATGTTGGAAAACCGATTGTAGTAGGTTTCATCACTCAGGTGTCAGATCATGGAGCTAGAAAAGGTTGTTCAGCTCGAAAAATGTCCCTTTCAGGGGTCCACACACACAAAAAAGGCTAGGGTCGGCATTTTTTTCTATGGTCGGTCGAGAAACAGGAAGCACAACATTTTTCCTAGGCCTGAGAGCCCGCTAACTGTGGGGCATAACGTGTTAACGTCCCCAGCTCAGTAACCAGCGGTCCTCGCGGCCTGCACCCATCTCCGTACATCAGCTGCCTCAGTAATGCACGTTACTCCGCCACTCCGGGCAGCAACGCGCAGTAAAGCTCCGTCTTCTCCACACGAACGCATTTCTGCCAACCCATAAAACAGTCTAACACGACTTTTCAAGTAAGAGGTAGCGCCATCAGACCAGCAGACTCTCACAATATACAGGATGGGTTGGTAGGTAGACTTCAGTGATATTCATATAGGGGCAATTAATTCAATACGGTTTAGCAAAATAAAAGTTTGTTAAAAGTGAGGACACTTTTATTTTTAATGTCAATGTTGGAAACCCGATTTTACAACGTTTTACCACTCATGATCAGGTGTCGGATCATGGAGCTAGAAATGGTCGATCAGTTCGAAAATTTATATCTCTTTCAGGGGTCCTCCCAGAAAAAGTCTAGGGTTGGCAGGTTTTTCTAGGACATCAGTTATGCACGTTACTCCGCCACTCCAGGAAGCAACACACAGTAAAGCTCCGTCTTCTCTACACGAGCGCATTTCTGCCTACCCATAAAAAAGTCTAACGCGACTTTCCAAGTGAGAGGTAGCGCCTTCAGCAGCCAAGACTGTTCCATTATACAGGACGGGACTGTTGTTTTACCGTAAGTCATTATACAAGATATGGGCAAAGTTTGGGTGTAACAGGTCGTTCGGTGTGATCTAGCTAGCTGCCGCCGCGCCGCGTGCCTGCGAAGCTGGTGTGTTACGCCGAATTAAAAAGGGCAGTTATACCGGCTGTACTTATACAGATACAGAAGATAGGACTGTTGTTCAGCATGTTTTCCCGAACCTTATGACAGCTTTATATAGTAGCTGTGATGCAGTATCCTTTTACAGCAACACATTCCAGCTTCCCTACAAGTACAACAGTCAAACTTAGGTACTTAGAAGCCTCAGGAACAGGTCTATATTCCACCACATTTCAGCACCTGTACTACAGTTAAAACTCAGGTACTTAGGACGAAAGTACATTCTGACCTCAAAAACCGGTCCATATTCCGGCAAAAAATCCAGAGCATCTACAATGTCAAACTTAAAAGCTTCATGAACAAGTCCATATTCCACCACATTTCAGTACCCCTACTACAGTTAAACTCAGGTACTTAGGACCAACGTCGCCTCATGAACATTGTCCTTTTGAACCAGCGCATTCCGATACCTCTACAAATGTCAAAGTCGTGTACTTAGGAGCCCCGTGAACAGGCCTATCCCCCACCATGGCGCGAAATTGCAGGATTATGTCTGAGCGAGCAGATGTGTTAAAGCCGCGCACGATAACGGCAGGTTCCTGTGTGTGACTCAACCCGTGACGGATCGTCCTACGTTCGGTGTAAATACTGCAGTAAATACGCACCCAAAAAATGGGAATAGGGGCACACCAGTGCACCAATTCCCACAGATTAATTTCGATCCCTGAGCGGGGAGACGGCATCACACGGCGACGGTTTGCTGTCTCGTTAGGGTTTGTGAGGTCATCCGACCTGACTGAGCCGCTAATCTTTACTGTACAGGAGAAGGTCCTGGTGGTGAAACGTGTCCATTGCCGGCTGAAACGACATCTATTCGCTCTGCAGCATGTTTAAAGGATGCCTAAACTTGACAAGCTTCTTTTATGTTTTGCTGCTCAGCATGAAAAGCTACGGAACACAGTGGTGTGCAACTCTATAGCGGCGGCTAATATTAGTTTCACCACAGGAAGGAAGAAAATATCATAACTTACAAAGACGAATAACATTTTAGCTTCAAAGACGGGCAAGCTTTCTAGTACGATAGAATGCAAGGGTGTAATGCACGATGACATATGATGATGATTTTTAAAATTTGATTATGATACGAATATGATGTTAATATGTGCTGAATGATGAGTAGCTTTTAGAGTAGTTCAAATGCTGCACATTTTCTCATAAGGACGCGATTCGGCACCTTTATTTCTGAATAAAACTTCCCTTCCAAATACTCCGCATTTTAAGACAACATCTCACATTATCCGAGTATATCTCATCTGAATTTTGTACAATTGATTCTACATATATCGAAGAT
>NW_017803514.1:234635-264736 GCF_001625305.1 Branchiostoma belcheri | reverse complement strand
TTGAGTTGGATCTGAAGTTTTAACTCTGAACATGTAACTACCAACACAGATGAACTTTCATGATATAGTAAAAATCCCAGCCACAAGCCAGCCTGGTGCTAGCCTGTCTGTCCAGAGCAGAATTGTACTCGATTCTCCACGTTTCTCCTGTTCCAGTAACTTTGTTCTGTAATCTCCACCTGACAGATGACTTAACCCAGCTTAGAATGTCTCTATCCGTGCAAACGAGCTTTACTGACACATCAACAACTTATCAGTTAATTAACCATCGCCCTTTACTTGGCCCGTGCAGCTTTCCTAACGGCCTCCTGTCAGCCCGTATCTCACATAGCGGAAGGACGTATTTGGGCTGCTTCCTTATCACACAAATCTACACAAATCTACACCGTCTGCCTTGACAGAAACGGGTCGCAGTTCGGCTTTGATATTTCTCCCATTGATTTTGAGTCGGCGAGAACCTTTTGACATGCCTTCATGTGCCTAACCTGGGATAAATCAGTAGGGATGAAAGCCTGACCTCCGCCGACTTTTGGTCCTGGTGATTGGAGACTAATGACAGCCTTGTGTTGATGTATGTAGGCTTGTGTTGGTGTATGTAGGCTTGTGTTGATGTATGTAGGCTTGTGTTGATGTATGTAGGCTTGTGTTGGTGTATGTAGGCTTGTGTTGATGTATGTAGGCTTGTGTTGGTGTATGTAGGCTTGTGTTGGTGTATGTAGACTTGTGTTGATGTATGTAGACTTGTGTTGATGTATGTAGGCTTGTGTTGGTGTATGTAGGCTTGTGTTGATGTATGTAGGCTTGTGTTGGTGTATGTAGGCTTGTGTTGATGTATGTAGGCTTGTGTTGGTGTATGTAGGCTTGTGTTGATGTATGTAGGCTTGTGTTGCACTGTATGAAAAACCACGTTTCCAAGAGTTTCCAGTCCCGCACACGCTCGTGAAATTCGCCGTGTCCTGGTCGCGTCCATAGATTTCCGGGCTCCGCGTGTACGGCCCCGGATATTTCCTTACACTCCCGGATTCGTGCTCGCCGTGCACGTGCAAGGAAATTTACGCCCCGCACACTTGGCGTGTGTTGGGGAGTGGCTAACAATAAGGGGTAATTAGGTACTGCGTGTATTCATGTTTCAGGTGATAATTACTTGAACCAAAATTGCCAGCACTTTAATCTAAGCAAATTAGATATAGAATGATCAAGGATTGTTAATACAACATTTGAACCTATGCGTCCTTGGCTTGATTTGTCGTGATGTCGTCCATACCACAAAGCACATTTGAGCGTAGGGCGCCCCGACGCTGGGGTTATATGACCTACTCGGTCAAAATGACCTAAATCTACACTCCGGTCTAAATCTGATTTTTTATATTTTGGAAATAATAGTTTATCCGTGAGGTTCATTACCATGATGCAAGATGTCTCTGCATGATGTAATCAAACGCTTGACTAAAAGGGGTTTGAACTAACATGACCTGATCAGTTTGCTATGATTTTTAGGTACATGTATGGGTAATAATATGCAAGCTTTACATTGTAGTTCGGTCGATGTGTATTGCGATGTGTCTGACATGGCGTCCGTTTATGTGAATAGCCTTTGTGTAAACAAAGGGAGAACTCACAGCGTCCCCACGCCTGGTAAAATACTGAAATCCAGCAAAACAAGTCAACCCTCATGACATTAATTGTGGATTTTGGATACATTTACAAAGAGTAAGGTTATGTTGGAGTTGAAGTGCGGTTTTATTTCACTTAGTATGTAGGCTTGTGTTGGTGTATGTAGGCTTGTGTTGATGTATGTAGGCTTGTGTTGATGTATGTAGGCTTGTGTTGATGTATGTAGGCTTGTGCTGATGTATGTAGACTTGTGTTGATGTATGTAGACTTGTGTTGATGTATGTAGACTTGTGTTGATGTATGTAGACTTGTGTTGATGTATGTAGGCTTGTGTTGGTGTATGTAGGCTTGTGTTGGTGTATGTAGGCTTGTGTTGATGTATGTAGGCTTGTGTTGATGTATGTAGGCTTGTGTTTGGTTACTGTAATTCACTTCATGTTCATGGTAGCAAAAGTTCACGGTCTGAGAAATATGGACATGTTCACAGAACTATATATATTCACGGTGGCAACAGGTGCAGGAAAAAGAAAGTCCAGGAATTATTTGTTAACTGTAATGATAAGTTCATGGTACAGAAGTGACAGTGAACATAACAGTACATTGAAAAAAAAAAGAATTACAGTATGCTATGCTTGAGTTGATGTATGTAGGTCAAAATCACGACATCTGCTTTCATTACCAGCCGGGGCTGACCAGGTCTGATGCAAACAGCGATAGGAACGAACTATGAATACATGAATAACGAACAAAGTAAATCTTGTCACATGCGTTAGGGGCCACACAATGTGTTACACCAGAACATGTAAAGTAGGGGTATGTTTTACGTTTTTTTCCTGTATCATTCAAATCAAACCACACCTGACACTACATATGTAACAAGTGTCTGCTGGCTTTCTGCATGAATAAATTGTTTTACAAGGGGAAAAGTCAATGTATCATAATATAGTAAATGTGCTTCATAGCTGGCTACGTTTTGCCCAGATAGATGATGATGTGCAACTAACCGTTTTGCAGCCACGTTTTATTCGTGACGAAAGTGTCTGCAGTTTCAGGTGATCAGATTGTCTACGTTTCAGGTAATATCTGCTTCACAGTGGGGTCCTTATCATGGACGTTTTGATTTCGCAAATCGATAATTCTTGCCCGTCAAACAATACGGAAGATATATCCAACCTTGATTTACATGGCAGAATCTCAGTGTGGTACAGACTATCTGTCTACATTACTAGCCTACTCTAACGAGTTGAACTGATACAATAGTCTGCCTTTAAAGTAGTCACCGTCATTTCTTGTATTTTCCTTCAATAAAAGTACTATATCACTAAATGAGAATGTGTTAGAAAGAAGTTTTGCGGTGCGTAACTTATTAGATTCCCCATGCAATATGCAAGATACATATATATATATATATATATACTTCAATGTTGCTATGATATGCGATTTTGCAGGGAACCGTAGCACACTATCGTTAACGTCCCTGTCAAGACATAGTATTCACGACACGGAATTTGTTTGGTATGATAAAGGCTACGTAAGGCCCCTGTCGTGTATTCAAAACTTTCCTTTTAAGGGCAGCGTCGCAGACGTGTTTACGTCAATTTAAGGTACCTTTTGTAAGCAATTTTGACACGGGAATGATGCCATATACTACGTCTGAAGAATTCCCAATGACAGACCCAGAAGTTAGCGGTTTGGCGGGAAGCCAGAAGACGGACCGATGATGTATGTAAGGAGAGTCTGAGAAAGTGCAAAGCTCCATCTGGTCCGCAATGGCCGCAGGCCCGCATTTGTGTGACGTCACTGCGCCTGAACTTGACCCTGACAGACGAGTCCGCCCACGGGTTTTCCTGGGACAAGGTCTGCGTTCTAGAATTTTTTTTCTCGGAAGACTCTAGTTTTACTGTGTAAAATCCATTTCCTTCAGAAATGTCAGCCAGTTATTCAGGCAGGGACAAGGACTTCATTAAAACGCCTTCCTAGATTCTAGGAAATTTGCCATTTTTTCTCGGAAGGCTCTCAGTTTAACTTTCGAAAATCCATATCAGAACATTTCATAAATGTCAACCAGTTATTTAGAGACAAGGCCTTCCGCGGTTCTAGGAAATTTGCCATTTCTTCTTGGAAGGCGGAAACGGCTCTAGTATTACTGTCGAATATTCATATCAGAACATTTTCAGAAATGTCAACCAGTTATTCAAGGAGAAAGTCTTGATGAAAACGCCTTTTTCGTAAATTTGCCGTTTCTATTTGGAAGGCTCTAGTATTACTGTAGAAAATCCATATCAGAACATTTTCAGAAATGTCAACCATCGAAGGAAAAATCCACATCGGAACACTTCTTATCAGCATTGACAACCCTCTATGTTGAATCCATTCCCCCCATTTCCCTCTTTCCCATCCGCACCCTTTGTGACATTCAACAGTCATTCTGCAGCTAGTATCATTGCTTCAGCAACGCAACGTACTGCTAGAAATGGACATAAACTGGACATACCAAAGGCGAATACACAGAGATACAGTCATTCCACAACTCCTTACCTGACACGACTGCTGAATCAGTACGGCTGCTAGTTCTCAAACTATGTAAAGTGAATTTAAAATCGGACAACGTATGTAATTCTTGAGGTTCTTCCGTATACCTTTTAATTATGCTAATTTTAAAAGTTGAAAGCTTGTAAATATATGCGTCTGTAATGTTGAAAACGAGATAAAATTCATGTAAATTGGGTTTTAATTCATTCTCTGTAGACTGCGATAAACCAATAAAGTCGTATCGTATCGTATTTTTGCTCTAAACCATCCTTCCATTTTTCTCTGACTGAATGCGTCAAATAAGCCTAGAATTTACATCCCTCCAGTGTTATCAAATCTACACTGACAACAAGGCGGTGGTTCATCAAAACCCTCCTTAAGTCTGGCTTTGTTCACCATTATTCTCAACTACTCTTCTTCTGCAGGTAGATTTCCATATTACGCCAAAAAGCAGTTACTCAAGCAACTGGGTATGATTCTGGAACTTTGCTTGAGTAACTGCTTTTTGGCATATCTTATTACCCGGATGTCTAACCTTCATCGACGTAGATTTCCATATTATTTCACGGCAAGGCGAGGAGAAAAGCACAGTTGTATCAACCACCATCACATCCCCACACGCGAACGGAATGTAAAACATCACCCGAACCCTTTGAACCGCCGCTATGGTGGCGTGCGGCTGTGAAGTTTGGACTCGAGGCGTTCTTCAGATGATGTCTGCGGACGATTTGCCCACAAGTATCGATTGTCTCTGCCTTTTCACACATCCAGCAGGAACGTTGTACTGACCCGCAGTCCACCGGATTTCATACTCTCCAAGCAGAGGTGTGGGTTTTGGATTATTTGTGGCGTGTTTTTAGGCTTTTTTTATCGGGGTTACTTTTTTGGACTGGAATTTTCATTTTTGCACTGGAATTTTTTTTTTTTACATTTTCTTGGGTTGGGTAAAAAAATCCAGTTCAAAAAAAGAAACCCCCTTCGAACGTTTCCAGGCCGCTCCTAGGCCGTTCCTAGGCCGTTCCCAGGCCGTTTCTAGGCCGTTCCTAGGCCGTTTCTAGGCCGTTCCTAGGCCGTTTCTAGGCCGTTCCTAGGCCGTTCCTAGGCCGTTCCTAGGCCGTTCACCCCTGCTTTGTAAATAGCCCCCAGGCGCGCGTGGATAATCGCGTGGCTCTTGCGACAGATGGTCACTGATCCGTGACGCTACAATGTAACAATCCTCGCACAGGTAACAAGTCGCTACAAGTCCACAAATCGATGTGCACCAGATTTCATCGGGATGTGCGAATCCCTCATAAACCTGCCGTAAAATGACAGATTATGTCGCCGCGGTATCAAACTGTGGCAAAGCGGGGCATGTGTCGTAAAACGCCCATTATCGCCACAGTTGTTGCCAACCATGTTGCGTCAGAGAAGCAGTCAGAAAACCGCCACAAAACCAACTTTGTAAGGAGTTATCATTTTACAGCATTAGACAACATTAATATTGGGTCTCGACCACTCTTACAATTGGACTTCGCGGCCATGTTGTGATCACACAGTACAGTTTTGGCCAAAAAGCTGCCATGGTATGGTTGTTTTGAGTCTCACAATAAACCATTGATTGATAGATTGATAGTTCACACTATCAAGCCTACGGATATTATCTCCGTAATTCATACAGTAATAGGGTGTGAATTTCCTATGAGTATCAAGCCTACATTTTCGGCTTTTAAAGCTAGAATTGCGCGCTGTTATCTGAGTGGGAATCTGCCTGTCCGATCAGTAAGCTGCAGCCGCAGGGCCTGTACAGCCGCTGATGGAGGGATTACTGAGGCGAGTCCACAGCAAAAACTAGGTCAGGTTTTACATGATGGACCAGTGAAACTTGTGGCTGCATTTTGTATAAGGGGGCGTCGGAACTTCGTCACAACGCTGCCATGCTACAGTTTTATCGTCATCCGGAGGCCTCATTTATGGTTTTAGAGAATAAAACTGTGAGCCGTTCGCTACACATCGGCGCACTGGACTGGACCTTAGCCAAGTGATGGAAGGCTCATTGCAGAAGGAGGTGTGTTCTGGTACAAAATACCAGAAGCCTAAAACTTGCCAGATCAAAACTTGGCTACTCTTTGTATACTTGAATACTAAATATTTTAGCCCATCTGGGCAAGAACATGCAATAAAGATTCATATCATATCATTATCATATCACTAAAAGAAAAGCTTGAAAATTCGCGGCAATCGTTCTATCACACAGTTGTTGGTTGCTTTGTTCCTTTTCCTCTGTTCACGTTAATTTACAAAGGATTGGGCAGAAAGCAATGGAAAGGAATACAAGAAGAGCAACACATGGGAAAGATGGATGACAAAACGCAGTTTTATAATTTACAAACGTGCTGCTGCATCAACTCTCTTATGGCTTTATTAAAAGATGAAATTGTTATGAGAGTCGTTAACAGAGTTTGCCTGTCAGCTCCTTACATCTGTGCGCGCCTGCCGCGGGTTCTATAGCAGCATGAAGGCTTACCGGAGCGCGAAACGCGTTCAGGCGTCAACGCAACAAAAACTGGGCCAAGGGCAATGAGAGGTCCCGCGTGGGAAACGTGCGCAGAGATCTGATCACAGGTGGATTTCTTTCATCGCTGTCACCGATTGACGAGTTTTTTTTAATGTTCACATATAAAATAAAGGTAGTACAAAGTGGTAGGCTGAGCTGGCAGCTAAGACTTACACATAATGACATAAATTACCAAACCGAATTTTAAAAAAAATGCAATGAGAGGTGCCGCGTGAGGAACGTGAGCGGAGATCTGATGACAGGTTCAGCAGGTGGATGTTTTCATCGTTTATTGACGAGTTTTTGTGTGATGCTGAAGGCTGCAGAATTAATTGCGGGGATAAGTAATGAATAGTACCGCCTGGATAAGAGACACTGGTTCAGCAGGTGGATTTCTTTCCCCACTTTTCAAGTCTAAGGTTAACAAACATCTGTCCTCACTGGCTGTACAGTAACCCAAAGCATTTGAGTGGCTCTCACGAGCCTTGTTTTGAGGTGAACTATGAAGTAAATAATAAAAAAACCAAATACATACCGTTGAAGTTAGGCCTGATCCTGAAATAAAATAAAATCCTGTGATCCTAGTCATTAGTTTTGTATCACGCCAGATTGTGATGACATGTATCATCGCCAGTAGATATAGATAAGGTACAAGTACAGATACATACCGTTAAAGTTGGGCCTGATCCTGTGATCGTAGTCGTCCAGCAGACGGAAGAACGACTCGGTGGGAGTGACGGCTTCCTGGACACACGTCGTCACCCTGGAGAACACAAGGAACAACACAAACTGTACTGTAGTGTCTGTACTAGTTTTACCCTTCATCTTAACAATGGGAAACAGTGGAGAACTGAACACAGAACAGAACACAAAACTCTAACTGAAGCAATTGGATATGGTTTTGGAAACGGTCAGACGTTTCAGCTAGCATCCACTACCTTTCGTCAGTTACACTAAGAGACTGCAGGAGAATTGCAGGTTTTGATGCAGCAATTGCAGGCATTGCCTGTAACTCAAAAGAGTTTTGGTGCCTGTCGATCCTACTGACTGGGAGTTTTTACTGAGACGCTTTTAAATCAGACTTCATTTCCAGCTGCCGCCTGCTTAATGGACAGAATTATTCTGGAAAACTGCGGCGGAAATTGAGGAATGAATTAGTCATGGTTTTACTTCACCGGGCTTCGGTAACCTGCGAGAATTTTATGTGGCCCCAGAAAACTTTATGCGTCTTTGGGAAATTAGAAGAATCTAAAATAGATGTTCATGTTTTATTTATAACGTTAAAACAAATGCGCCACCAGCGGTGATCGTTGTGTAATTGGGACAAATGGACAATTGTTGCGCTCAGAAAGTAACTAACGACCGATCCTAGCTGCGCTGTTTTCCTAAATATTACTTTCATCGTTAAAACTGTACAATTTTCGACTCCATTTTAATATAGAACACACGGTAAAACCTGGCGGCGTGTATAAATGCAGGCTTGTAAAACGCTCTTTATTGCTCTGTATATCGGGAACACGGAGATATTGGTGTTTGCGATCTAAGTCAGGATTGGTAGGTTTAACATAAACTGTGCATCTCAGTAAAATCTCAAGAAAACAGAAGTTTTAAAGCACCTTTCAATTACACGTAATTGTGACTGGGGAATGTACAAGTAAATCAACGTGTGAAGACTTCATAGCCGTAGTTTCAGATGAAAAGACGTTTCTGTATAGCCTCTACCAGGCTTCGGGAGGCGGCTGAAAAGAGTAGAAATCGGCCAAATAGAGAGATAACATCCCTGGGGAGTTGATCTGTTGGAGAACAGCGGCAAACTGTTCTCTCCAGCAGATCAACTCTCTCGGCATGTTATCTCTCTATTTGGCCGATTTCTACTCTTTTCAGCCGCCTCCCGAAGCCTTGTAGAGGCTAGTTTCTATACATTTCGTTGCCTTGGCGCACTTTTGTGTGATAGTCTGTCCTCCTAAATGTTTAATTAAAAGTTAAGTACTGACAGTAACGAACATGTAATGCCAAACGTTACAACACTTTATAGTCCCTAAAGTCAGTCAGGTTTACAAGGAGAATTCGGCGCCCTGGTGTCGACTTTTCACGGGAAACGAGGAAAATGCAAAGCTTCATGACCCGATATGACAATTAGGTTAGGTGTAACAGGTCGTTCAGTGTAATGTAGCCAGCTGCCACCGCGCCGCGTGCCCGCAAAGCTGGTGTGTTACGCGGAAGGTAGGTTATACCGGCTATACAGATACAGACACAGGTGACAGACAGGCAAAGCTACAGGACCTGATATTAAGACAGGCAAAGCTACAAGCAAAGCTACAGCGGCTGATATGAAACTTGAAAGGCAGGCAAAAGTAACAGGATTAAATTGAAAAGACAGGCAAAGCTACAGTTGACTTAAACTCACAAGTCAGATCTCACGACTGCAAAAAAAGGGGGTTCACAATCATATAAACCAACACATATCTGTGACGTGGCGGGTTTTTCCGTGTGACATTCCTGCTGCTGGTGTCCTGATAAAACCTGTAGCCCAGACTGAATGCAAATTTCGCGGTGGCACTTTCTACTCTGACGCGCCGGCCGGCTTAACTTTGCACCGGTACGGCTCACAGATAGCCCGATAACGTCAGAGGCTTTTTACTTAAAGTAAAGCGCCGAGAGCGCCGCAGGTGCTGGAGTTGTTTCTAGGGGCTGTAGGTAATGTACTGAGTGTATTCTGGTCACACAGTGGAATATTCTCTACTCGTAGGAATAAGAATATCTCAATTCTCAGTACGTCTAGCGGCATATGCCGGCAGGTGTTAGCGAGAAGGACTGAGGAAATTTAAACGGGAGATCTTAATTTTGTTCACACTCCTTGTGTTTATTTTAACGTACATATGCATATGTATATGAACAGCTTGCCATACAGTCACAGTTCAATCTGCATCCAAAAACACGAGTGGAGTTTTGTTTATATATATATATATATATATATGTGTGTGTGTGTGTGTGTGTGTGTGTGTGTTTGAACCTTTCTGTGTAACGCTGTAAATAAATATTATTTGAACACTTTGAATGAAAATTAATGCAGTAAATAAAGTGTCCACGTACTGTAGGTGTCGTAGCCTGAGTGTAAGCCTTTTTAGCTTCTGTCCGCTCCCCAAGATCCGCTACCGGCCTGTCAGCATTTTTAGCAAAAAAAGGCTACAAGTGTCGGTGCTCTGATTTCACCAAGGACATTATATAGGAAGGAATTAGCACCCCGCACGTCCTTGGTTTTACTGATGCCATCATGATCCGTGTATCACTAAGTTCACTACGAATGGCCGAAACGCTTAACTCTGATATCCTTATCCTCACCTGACAACTATGGCTGTGCTGAGTTCACTGATGCCAGCATATCACTAAGTTCACTAAGAATGGCCAAAACGCTTTACTCAGATCTCCCTATCATCACCTGATAATTTCAGCTAGATAGACTCACCTGAGCACAGATAACACTAGGTACATCCTCTGCAGAGACAAAACAGTTCTTCCCGGATAAACGCGCACGCAGAGAGAAACCATCCTGCAGGAAATTCCTTCTCTTCAGACCCGCCGCAAAATCCACAAGCTTATAAACCTGCTTTTCTCACAACTCTCCAGCGTCACTGACGAAAGGTAGTAGATGCTACCTGAAACGTCTGGCCGTTTCCACAATCATATCCAGTTGGTTGAGTAGCTGTTTTCTGGCGTATCTTGTGATTTGGGAATTCCTCAGACTGTTCAGAGCAGCGGCACAATCCGCGAGGTTGTCTGTCAGCAGTTCGGGTACAGAATAACCAGACTCGGATTCTCTCACGACGTCACGCAAACATTTTACATGCAGAAATTACCCGAGATTCTACGGGGGAGGAGACATGCTTCACCGCGTCTTGAGAAGGAAAGACTTAAAGATTAATCCGTCCCGGCACTTCAAGGAGAGGTTGAAGAATAGGCGCGGTGACTTACTTATTGATCTGGTTTCCAAGTTCAAGGCAGCTGCAGGCGGGGACGGATTTTCCCTCAGTCCGGAGGTCGGCGTGTCACCGGGAAATAGAGAACACCTTTATCGCGCATTTCTGCCCCCAACGGGCTCAGCACAGGGCAGGGAAAGGAATTTGATTCCTCTTTTTGTACTGTTGAGAATATGGAATGATCGGTTTGAAATATTTCTATTGAAGCCAGCCTCGTGTGCTTCGAACGGAGAGTGACGGCGAAAGCCTCCGTGAAAAAACTTGAGTGTGCAGAAAGTTGGTAATGGTTGGCTGGGAGACTTACGCACGGCTTGTGTCCATGCAGTGGGGCTACACGCATTACCTCCGCGGAGGCGTGCCCTAGTCATATCTATAAACAGACAACCTGCATAGGCATAGAGGTGTGTTTGGTCAGGTATTGTGGGGAAAGTGAGGATATCAACCGCTTCAAGCAAAATACTACAACAAGACAGTACTCGGCCTAATCTCCAAGCAGAAGTGTTGGTGCTGAGCGGAGACAGACGTCTGAGCGCGCTGAGAAAGAACCCCGTCTTTAAGGCGCTGTCTCTTAGTGCACTAAGGAAAGACGCGCGCCTTAAGGCCGTCACAGCCCACTGTCTCTCCCTTTTCTTTTCTTGTTTCCCGGCCGTTAGAAAATCCTCCCGGCACCAATGGGCCCAGCTCAACCACTAACGCCAACTGTCACTGATCCCTCAACACGACTCAGCCACGGTTCTGGATAGTCTCGGCGTATCCAAGAACATACATTTGCCCCAGGTACGGTTCTGGATACGCGTGTACTATCCATAACCGTACCTGTATAAAGCATGGTTCTGGATAAAGCATGGCTCTGGATAAAGCACGGTTCTGGGTAAAGCATGGTTCTGGATAAAGTACGGTTCTGACAACTATCCGCATTTCCCCCGCCCAACTCCCAGGAAACAGACAGACTTACGACAGATCTTTTCACACCCGACCACAATACGATCACGCCCGACCACAATACGATCACGCCCGACCACAATACGATCACGCCCGACCACAATACGATCACGCCCGACCACAATACGATCACATCCGACCACAATACGATAATCGCGGCCCGATTTCCGGCTGAACCGGACAAGGACCACACACTGCCGGCTTAGAACTGATCGTCACACATTAATAACTTACAGGGCCGAGCTGAGATTATGATGTTAATAGCCCCACTTAATAACTTCGAGGGCTTGGATTATGATATCATAATAACTGCGCTATCCAGTATTTACGTAAGCGCTGATCATCACACATTAATACGTAATAACTCAGAGGTCCGAGCTAAGATTATGACATTATAATAATATTAGCATTATCTAGTCTTCACGTTAGCGCTGGTAATTAGCCATTAATAACTTAGAGGGCCGATCCGAGATTATGATATTTGTAACCATTAATATCTTAAAGGGCCGAGCTGGGATTATGATTATGATATTATGATAACTGCCAGTCTTAACGTAAGCGCTGGTCATTATACATTAATATATGATAACTCAGAGGACTAAAGCGAGATTATGATATCATTATTACCACGTTATCCAGTCTTCACGCGAGCACCAGACCATCTCTTCAGACCAAACCGCACACTCCAGATTAGGAGATAAACTAAGGACGTGGCGTGATAATACTGGCTCTGTCAGAACTGTGGCTCTTTCTTAGCCTCTATCAGGCTTCGGGAAGCGGCTGGAAAGAGTGCAAATCGGCCAAATAGAGAGATCTAGCATGCCAATGGAGTTGGTCTGCAGGGAGAGAACCCTTTGCCGCTCCCCCGGCATGTTATCTCTCTCTATTTGGTCGATTTCCACTCTTTCCAGCCGCCTCCCGAAGCCTGGTAGAGGCTAGCTTTTTCTGTCTTCTGTATGTCGGTCATGCTTAAGGTATAATTTCGAAGCAATGGAGACATATTAATATAGCTTATGATTTAATTTTTGCAATGTATATGGAATACAAACATTAGTCAGTGTATTTTAATTATCTAGCTCTTCAATTTTACTTGAGTTATGGTACTTAGCAGTTTGAAAAGTGTCCTATAGCTACAGAGCTTTAAAATGGAAGGTGTCCTAAGAGGCTGGTGTGGCCCCAGTGCGCACAAATAGCGTCCCTAGACCAGTCCCACAGTCCCCGTTAGTTCATACACGCGTCCGCGGATCTCTCCAAAACGCCGATTTTGTACGCGTTAATGGTCTACCGGGTCTGATAGTCGCAATGATGTATATTCTAATGGTTCTCATGCTGTATAATGAAGTGCCCCCGTTCCCTGTAGTGTGTTAAAATGCCTCATGCTATTGTGAATTTGCAGCAGTACACAGCGACGTATGTATGACATGCTGGCCGTTTGCAGAATTTATGAATCGGCACTGTATGTATGTACTGAGTTCTTGAGTCGTGGAGCTTCGGTAGCCTGGGTGCCCGGCTCCGTATTGTCGCTAACTACCATGGACTACCCGGGCCTAGAGCCAGGCCAGAGCCTCTGAGGACGTGATCTTTCTTTTTTTTTTTCTTTTGACAACAGGCGAAAATCAATGCGCGCGCGGATGTCATCCATAGAATTAAGATGGTGTGGCCTAATGAGTAACTGCTTTTTGGCGTGTGGCCTAATGGTGTAACGACTCGGATAGTCACAATGATATATCTCCTGATGGTTCTCATGCTGTATAATGAAGTGCCCCCGTTTCCTACGGGACGTTAGAGTACCTCATGCTTCTTTATTTAGTCCTAACTGTTCACAACTGAGGAAAATTAGCGGGGAAACTGCGGCTTATCGCCATCTTGATGGACTATTTAATGCCTCTCATGTGATAAATAACTGTCTTGTTGTGAAGCAGCGCTGCGGTAGTTTTGATGGAAAATACGCCGTGGGAGATAGAAGGGTTACATCATGCAAAGCAAATGCATCATGTTTACCTTCACATGGCCCAGCTTAACAAACTACTGCTTTGTTTATTCCTACTCAAATACACTCATAATATACATATATGGTGACCATGAAGCCCCTCTTGAACTCATTCTGCATGGCACTTTCAACATGATATAACCCAACACCAGTTACCATGGTGACAGATGTCTGGTCCAGGTCACTGACCTTATTTGTCTGGAGAGGAAGAAGAGGAAGAAGAAGAAACAGAGCAAAAAATGTGTTTCATTCTACGAAGGTTAACATAACTACTGTAGGTTATCTTATAACTCACAAGTTGGCGATGTAAAGGTTTGTTGTCTGATGAATGTAGCTAATTTAAGCTTGTCTCGAGCGCGTTTTATGACATGATTCTTTATTGACACAACACAAAAAGTACAGAGACTTTTGTATGGTCTTCTACAACTTAACTTATGGAGTCAATCTCGAGGAGAGTAATAATGCAACATTTCCGCTACACTTGTGTTTCTCTAGGCTGTTCCGATGTCCTATTTGCTACATAGTTACCGTTCTGAATAACAGCCACATGTAGCGGTTTAGAGTATCTATATTTGAGCATCCAGACGATAAAGTTCGGGATTAAATGTAGCGACTTTCGAACGGTCCACAGAGACCCTGGTGCTGTCAGACTTGTGGGTTTATTTGATAACTTAATAATGTAGTTCCTAAGACTTTGACGTGATTCAATAACGAAGCTGCCAGTAATCGTCAGTAAAACGTACCGGTGGGGAAAACACTGACTCCAAACCGCCCCACTGTCTGGTACAGATACCGGAACTGTCATGCAAAATCTGTCTGTACAAGCTGGTACTAATCAAGTACCATAGATTTCAAGAGTCTCGATGTTGGAGACAGATTTGAATATATCTTTACATGTAATGGCCCCCACAACGCAAAAATAGGTAGATATATAAAGGAATGCTTAGCTATTAGAAAAAATACCGAAACTTGTGATTAGGCCACTCGATTGTGACACTTTATCAAAGACTTGTGCTATCCCATATTTTTTTAATAATTATGATATAGATATGGTAGGTTTTATTCGACATTAGGTCTTGTTCAACACACTTATTTTATTGTTGTTACTCTCTCTAATTTTCCCATACATTGTACCATGTGCAATTGTCGTGCAATAAAGTTCTTATTATTATTATTACTAAGGGGCTCACCTCTAGGTTCCGTACATTCATTCCACAATAAAATTTACCAAGAAGTCCCGGGTTCGAGTCCTGACATGCCACCGATCTTGTGCCCTCGGGAAAGGCACTTTACACGGCGTTCCTCACTTAACTCAAGTGAAAAAGAGTCTTGTCCTGTCCTGTATTCGTTCCGTGTTGGTGGCGGCATAAAATAAGTTGATATAACCTGCGTGTGCCGTCACCATGTCTAGCCATGAAATGTTGGAATATTTAAAAAAAGCCGGGAATGCGGTAATCAGGTTTGCGGCAGTCATTTCCCTCCGCCTAACCGCCCCCTGGTGACGCCGTGAGTTACGGCGGACATTAAGGATATCAGGAATAATTAGTTACCCAAACTTCACTGTGTGATTACGTGATAGTGGATGTTTCACTTGCAGCTAACCGAACACGGTACCTGACTGGCACGAGTAAAGGATAAAAACATAAGATGCAGAAGTTGTTGAACAGGTGTTTATCCAGAAACTATGGATTGATATGCAAATTATGAGAGAAATAAATTTTAGGCAGTTCACATGAAACAAAAGCAGTAAAAGTAAGACAAAGCTAAAACAAGGTTGATGCTAATGGGGGAGTTAACTCCAGTCGCTTGAGTAACTTTTTTCTCGTGTGTCATTACTAGTACCTGGATGTCTAACCTTCACGAAGTATAATTATATAAGATCGCAGATACTGAAAGAAGATGGAAAGACGAATATGCCTGGCTCTTACTTAAACCGGGTTTCATTAAAAGTTCACACATAAATGGTCGCTTCGTCTGCAAGTGTATCTGTATAATATTTCAGGACAATTCTATAAGTCATTTGCATATTCGGGACATTGTACATGTTGCGGGGTCTGTGTTGTTCATGTGTTGCGTGGGGAGGGGGGAGGGTTTATTTCTACTCCCAAGCGCTGACCTTGAGTTCACCTGCGAGTTTCCAGACGTTAAAACTCAGCTTTTTCCTCAAACCTACAGACGGAACCTGTCCTTTCACTCACCTGTGTGTTTCTGAAGTCGGAAGGTCACAGGCAAAGATGTCCTCCAGCGGCGGGAAACTTTGTCATCGAAGTCACAGGTCACGTGGTGTTCTATTATAGAAGAAGGATCGTGATTGGCCACTTTCAGCTTCAGGTCGGTTGGAACAGTTCACTTAGTTAAAGGGGGAAGAGGGTCCGTCGTTTTCTTTGATAATAATTTTCTGGACTTAAATTTTGTATTTCAAGTAATTTTATGGGTTACTTGACATAAATTGAACAATGTCAAAACAGAACAAAGTTTAGGAATCTAAATTCTTCTACACCTATTTCCCTGATGAAATCGTTGGGACTTTATTTTCTGCCACTTCGATCTTCAGAGATGGTACGGCCCAGAATCAGAGATCACAGAGGAGAAGTCACAGCGCCACACAGCGGTTCTATCTGAAACTGCAGTTCGTTCGCTTCATCAGATGGATGGGAAATGACTGTTCATCTCCATTCTATCCACTGGCCTACTGATCATTCAGACGTTTCAGATGCAATACTTCCACCATACATTGTCATTATCAGTCATTGATGAAGATTGGCTTTCCGAAAGGCCAAACTTCAGAGAGAATGCAACTGATCGATGTATTTTGTATGATGTAATTTTCTATCTTTAGCTCTAACCTTCACCGGCGTCATCAATTAATCAATAAACCAATCAATCGATCGATCGATCAATCAATCAATCCATAAGACGCATTACAACGAGTCGTCTTATTGTTATTCATTTTTAATACATACAAACAAACAAACAAACAGAAAGACAGACAGACAGACAGACACCCAATCCAGAGTCTGCACTCAAAGTTCATATCTCTAAATCTGTTCTGTTTATTCACTGCAGTGCCATGGTTATACATTGTTGTCATGGTTACGCATTTTTGCCATGGTTACGCATCGTCGCGTCGTTCACATTATCATGTACATATAAATCATGTCTTCTTTCTATTACTGTCAAACCTCATGTACACAGACAAACTAACGAACAAACTTGGTTCACGTCTGATGTTCACGATAAGAGTCTTGAGTACGTGTC
The DNA here is from genome assembly GCF_001625305.1 of Branchiostoma belcheri. NCBI lineage: Eukaryota > Metazoa > Chordata > Leptocardii > Amphioxiformes > Branchiostomatidae > Branchiostoma > Branchiostoma belcheri. The sequence goes on along the minus strand of NW_017803514.1, from coordinate 247,887 downwards.
CTTTTTTATGAGTTAACAGTAGTTTTCTGTGTATTAATTGCCTGTTTTTATACCAAATGTTTCTTCTGTACTTGCAATTAGCCCTCGGGCATGGATTTGCAGTAAAACATTATCTGAGTTTTCCTGTCGCTGTTCCAGCATGGCGGAAACTGTCTTTTTTAACTCATGCGTCCTGCACAAAACTGCACATGAAACTCTAACCGCTTACGTCACTAGTTATCTCCTACGGACTTCTATTGTTGTCACGTTATCGTATTCGTCACAAACTCCCCTGGCATGTTATCTCTCTATCTGGTCAATTTCTACTCTTTCCAGCCGCCTCCTGAAGCCTGGTAGAGGCTAACGCCCGGGGTTTGTTAACAGTCGCCTCCCGACGCCTGGTAGAGGCTACATTTTCCCTGTTCTGTCCCCGTCCTTGTAAAACCATCCCGATGTTTACCCGCCACTTCTACAGTATAAACAGTAACAGGACCACCGTGAGCGGAACGGTCCTGAGGTTACCTCCCGTCTAAACACGCAGGAAATCCCGCCAGCTCACAGCCAGGCTTCCCGAGGCTGGGATCTGAGAATCCGAGCTGGCGATCCCGGGTAGCGACATGGACTCATGCCCGTTAGAAAACCGATCCGGCAAATTTGGATCGCTATACTCACAGTGAAGTACAGATATAGCTTAGCCTCGTGCGCAGACTGTTCCTGCCTGGGTGCCAGACTGTTGCCAGGGGCGGTGTACAGGCTAGCTCCTCGGCTCCAGGGCTAGCCTGGGTGCCAGACTGTTGCCAGGGGCGGTATACAGGCTATCCGAGGTTCTAGATCAGAATCCGAGCTGGCGATCCTGTACAGCGACATGGACTCATGCCCGTTAGAAAACCGACGCGGCAAATTTGGATCGCGTTACTCACAGTTAAGTACAGATACAGCTTAACATCCTGCGCAGGTTGTTCTAGACTAATCTCCAAGCAGATCCTAGGGTGGCCAAAGACAGTATCAAATTTTGTGATGTAGTTTTTATTTTATGTCTAGTGGTGACGTGAATATAAGCATTTTGCTTGAGTGTGTCACCACTATGTATTGTATTTTTGCATGTTGAAATAAAACGAAAATTGGTCAGGCGGTATCCATTCGCCAGAGAGGGCCCATGCGCCAAGCAAGACTAGTTCTAGTTGCCCGAGTTTGTTTCTATGACTTCTGTGTACGCAGCGCTTCACTGGGAGAGCTCTAGTGGAGAAAGGATCGTATGGGATGGAATAGATGTATTGTCATTCATTCTTAGCTTTCTTCTTTTTCATTCTTTCTTTCTAGCCTGAATGGCATAATGACGTCTACCAACACAGATGAACTTTAGGAAAAATCGCTTCCAGAGTCTTTTACACCCAAATTTACAGGATGAACAGGAAAACTACATGTGAGGAGAAATTTGACGACTGTTCCTTCCTACACGATTCGGTGTAAAGTTTTATATCTGCAAACATCAGACAATTGACGGGAGCTGATTTTCCGTTAGAATCTCAGGACAGGACAATTCTACCGGCTATAGAATCTCCCCTGGTCGCGGCTACTGCAGATTCCAGGGATAATCTTTTCCAAACGGGTCCGCCAGGGTTGTCTTCTGTCTTTTTGTTAATGTTTCAAACCCTAGAACAGCCAAAATCTTTGCGTATTCGTTTAGTGTTGAAGTAGATAGATGTTTGGCAAGCAAAGTGATACAGTAGTAGGTAAAGTCTTGTTTTGTCATTAAAAAAAACACGAGGCCCTACAGAATGTCACAGCTTTTTACTGCACAATTCCGGAGATGATCTTTTGTCTTTTCCTAACGTTTAATACCCCAGAATAGCCACGATCGTTTCGTATTTCTTTAGTGTCAAAGTAGATGGATGTTCGGTAATAACTAGTGATACACTTAAACACTCCACAGTAGGGGAACAAGTCACTTGTTTCGTCAACAAAATCGCCTTTATGTCAATCTCAGGTCTACTGAGGAAGACCAGAGTGACTGGTCGAAAGCTCCAGGTGAGAGAACTTCTTTGTGTTTTTTACTTTAAACAAATCTCAAATAGTCTTTAATCTCCCAGAGCCACACGAAGGTTCGCAGACCGTTTGTACTGAAGTCGTGGACTTACCTCACAACTTTTCCGTTATTGTGAGAAGGTCCGAATCAATTTGCCTTACTTTTCCACCACAGTTCTAGTGGCGGACTCGTGCATAGATATAACTTAACATACATCATAAAAACATCTACAACATTATATCTTTCATATATGTATATCTATATACAGACGAAAGTTTTACATCAGGGCCCATCAACCTTCACTTAACCGCGACGGGGGCCAACATCGTCTACCTTTGACCCAATGTTGACGTCACACTTCAAAGAAGCCACGTGACAAGCCTTACTGGGTCAGTCTACAGAGGAAGACCAGAGTGACTGGCCGAAAGTTCTAGGTAAGAGAACTTTTTGTGTCGGATCTAAAGTTTTAACTTTAAATACAGAAGAAAGTTTGTAAATCGCGTTTTCAAATCTCCACCGGAAGTTGAATCACTTTCAGTGTTCGCTGGCCGGAAGTTGCGTCACTTTCAGTGTTCGCTGCATGGCCGGAAGTTACGTCACTCTCAGTGCTCGCTGGCCGGAAGTTGCGTCACTCTCAGTTATCGCTGACGTCAGCGTCGTCGTGGTCGCTAATGGCGTCGGCGTCGCTCGCGCCGTCCGAAGTGGCCGTCGGGCGGAGTCGGGGCCGCTCGGGTCCGTCCTCGGGTTTCTTCGGGTGTTCGGCGGCGGCGTCGGGATGTCGGGACTTCACGTGACGCTCCAGGTCGCGCCTGCGCACTAGCACCTGGGCAGAGGATGAATAACAGGATTTTTATTATTATCATTGGTAGAAAATAGTTAAAGGTGGTCTATGTCTTAAAGAGTATAAGAGTTATAAGAGTATAGTTTACAACACTCAACAGCAGTTCTCACCTTGCTACAGTGCTTGTTCAGGGTTGTAAAAGAGTTGTTGTAAGTCAGTTGTAAGACAGTTGTATAACAGTTGTAAGACAGTTGTATAACAGTTGTAAGACAGTTGTAAGGCAGTTGTAAGGCAGTTGTAACTAACCTTGCCACAGTGCGGACAGCGGTACGGCGTCTCGCCCTCCGCGTGCAGACGGATGTGCTTGTTGAGGTTACTCGGATCCCCGAAAGGCCGCAGACAGACCTTGCACTTGAGCGGCTTGTAGCCTGTGTGAGTCCGCAGATGGATCTTTAGGCCGTACTTGCGGGAGTACAGCTTCCCGCAATAGATGCACAGGTGGCCTTTACGCGTCTTGTTGGACGCCGTCTTCAGGGTGAGCTGGATGGAGGAGGACGTCGGGCTCTCGTCGATCAGGGCGCCGGCGGGCTTCCGCAGGGCGTCTTCGACGAGTGTCGGGTACCTGAGGGGGGTCGTTTTTGTTTACTACTTAGTAGTAAATTTATTAATAATAATAATAACCTTTATTGTACATCATTTAACCAGGGATACAGCATATCGGTTTTTTTCATATTCCAACATTTCATGACTAGACGTGGTGACGGCACACTCAAGTTACATCAACTTATTTTATGCCGCCACCAACACAAAGGACATATACAGGACATGACAATACTCATTTTCACTTGACTTAACTGAGGAAATTGTAAATTGCCTTTCCCAAGGGCACAAGATCGGTGGCATGTCGAGACTCGAACCCGGGACGTCTTGGTTAACAGTTTCAATGTGCCCAGGGAGGGCAAACACTATAATTGACAATTCATATCAAGAATATACAGATATAGTTCCCATGATTGTTATTAGGAATTTTCCGTGTTTTGTTGCCTTTTATATCGTATTTTTCGTTCCCAATATCTGCCCGACCGGGCCCTGTGCGGGTATTGTGACCTCAGCATTACATGTTGGAATAAAAAAAGAAGAAGAAATGGTCCAAACTAGGCAATACAATAAAATAGTACTGAGACAATACCTGAATGGGTTAACGGCGCGTATTGTATTGTTTTGCCCCTTGTGTTGGTGGCGGCATTAATATAAGTTGAAAAAACTTGAGTGTGTCCCCACCACGTCTTGTGATTATATGTTGAAATATATAAAAATGAAGAATAAAAAAATAGTACTGAGACAATACCTGAATGGGTACGGCGCGGCGTGGGTCGTGTTGAAGGCGTCCTTGCCGAGGAAGAAGGAGGGCAGAGCGGGGCGGTACGGAGAGATGGACGGGACGGGGGTGCTCAGCAGCCCGCCGGGGTACGCCGAGCCGCCCGGTGGCTTCAGCCCGCTCATGAAACGGTCCTTTTCCAGAAGTCCGTAGTAGTACTGTCGGGCTGAGTCGGCGCCGGGCTTGAGTAGCCAGTCCTGTGGGGTTTGTGCTAGTGACGGGCACAGGCAGCGCTCGAACAGCCCGTAGCGAGGGAAGGCGGCGTCGAAGTGGCTAGCGGAGCGCCCGCCGGCCGGCAGCGGGGCGAAGGCCTTCTCCCTGCCGAGGAGGAAGGCTGCGCCGTGCGGTGGCTGAGCGGGGAGGATCGGGGCGGGCTGGAGCAGGCCGTCGGGACGGCAGCCGGGGAACAGCGGGAACGGGTAGCCGGGGGTGGAGAACGGAGGGGCGACCGGCGTGATCACGGGCGGGGACGGCGGCGTGTGGGTGCGGGCCGGCCCGCTGGGGTCTCTCGGCGGGGATAGCGTCTGGGCCCGTACGGGGATGGCAGCCTCCTTCCGCGGTGTGTGGGCTTGGACCAGCCCGCTAGTGTCCTTCCGTAGCGGAGTGTGGGCTCGTTTCGGACCACTGCCGTCCTTTCCCGGCGTTTGGGCCCGTATCGGCCCGCTATGGGCTCGTATCGGATCGCTAGTGTCCTTGTGAGCCGTGTAAGCTCGTATCGGGTCGCTGCCGTCCCTCGGCGGCGTGTGAGCCCGCACATGCCCGCTATGGGCCCGTACCGGCCCGCTAGTGTCCTTCCGCGCCGTGTGGCCTCGTACCGGGTCGCTGGTCTCCGTCCTCGGGGATTTTCCCTCCTGCCTCCCGCCGGGGGAACTCCTGCGTCCCGGTACGCTGGTGTCGGGCTCGGGAGTTGACATGGCGTCGCCCTCAGGTGTGTATACGCACGGCAGGTATCTCCCACAGGTGTGTATACGCACGGCAGGTGTGGTCCTCAGGTGTGTATACGCACGGCAGGTGTAGCCAAGTGCGGTGTTGATTCAGTGCTCACTCCACGAGCGGTCACCTGCAAATTTCAACAGAGGCAACCGGTCAAAACAAACACGTCAGAAGGAGGGGAACGCACGGGCGTACCTGTACACCAGGTGTGGTATATATACCTGCACAGGTGTTGTTTTAACCCTAACGGTGGAACTCCTGTCGCCTGCCGCACTCAGGTACGTTTGTGTACCTACAGCCCAGCCGGGAAAACTTCCCCGTGCGTATCGCCGCCACTCTAAGTCCGTCTAACCCTGGCCCACAATCCCACCTGGAGCTGAGGAACTTAAGTCTTAACACACCTGAAGTAAAATACCCTGGGTGCCAAACTAATATCGGGCCGTTAGCCGTTTTCCATCGGCAACCAAGAGCCCTTCACCCACCTGTCTAAATTACCCTGGGTGCCAAACTAGTATCGGGCCGCTAGCCGTTTTCCTACGGTAACCAAGACCCCTTCGCCCGCCTATCTAACTTACCGCTACGGGGAGCTGATCCCGAGGGGAATTTGGCACCCAGGGTAGACGTAAAAAGTCCTTAAAACTCACACACCTTTCTATCTGCCCTCCTCCTATCTTTGTCAGGACGTACTTTTGTGCGAATCGTTTGTTTTTGCAGCAATGGAGCAGCTGATAGTGCAAAGAAGTCTGCACCACAATATCACCTTAACACACCTGAGGAAAAAGTCCTTAAATCTCGCACACCTTTCTTCTGTCCACCTCCTATCTTCATCAGGACGTACTTTTGTGAGAATCGTGTGTTTTTGCAGCGATGTACCAGCTGATAGCGCGAAACCCCGCCCGCCCGTGGGTTAATGTTCTTATAAGGACCAATCGCGCCAGGGGAGGTTAGAACAGCGATAATCCGACATCCATGATCGGCCCTTCAACCGGGAAGATAGAAAACCTCTCTCCAACCGCAACTGCGGAGGACTCATAGCCTCTACCAGGCTTCGGGAGGCGGCTGGATGGTAGGCAGCAATACATTAGCCTCTACCAGGCTTCGGGAGGCGGCTGGATGGTAGGCAGCAATACATTAGCCTCTACCAGGCTTCGGGAGGTGGCTGGACTGTAGGCAGTCACACCTTAGCCTCTTCCAGGCGTCGGAACGCGACTGGATAGAGTAGAATTCGGCCAAATAGAGAGATAACATGCCGGCGGAGTTGGTCCGCAAAAGAGTACAGTTTGCGGCAAACTGTACTCTTTTTCCGACCGCCTCCCGAAGCCTTGTAGAGGCTAAATGACCCAATCTAACGCGGTTATGTACAGGCCCGTACAGGTAAGCACAGGTAAAACCCAGGTCTCAGGTAAAACGGCCCAGGTATGACAGCCCAGGCCCCATGTAAGGCCAGGTAAAACTGCCCAGGTAAGCTCTGTACAGGTAAGCGGCCCCAGACGTGAGGCACCCCGGGGAGTGGTTCTAATCCCAGAGGTCACCTGAGCGATCTCATGTCTAAATAACGCGAACAAACAGCCGGGATGAGAGGTTTAACTTCAGAAACTCCGGCCGCACAAAGGTAAGCAACTGGTTCTCACATTCACTCGCTTCACTTTTTTTTCTTTAGAAAAAAGCACATAAAAACAGGTTTTGAATCAACTCCAAAATGCCCAGATTTTGGACCTAATACTAATAGGTCAAGAAACTCATTGTCTTCCTAGTTGTTACAGTAAATAAAACCGTTTTTCCATCTAACAATGGGTGAAAAAACAGTTTTATTATGTTTTTAAGAGTAGAAATTTGCCAAATAGAGAGATAACATGCCGGGGAAGTTGGTCCGCTAGAGAGTACAGTTTGCTGTACCCAGACCAACTCCCCCAGCAAGTTATCTGTCTATTTGGCCGATTCTTACTCTTTCTAGTCGCCTCAGACGCCTGATAGAGGCTACTAAACACCAGCCGGGGGCACCACGGGTCGTTCTAAAACATAACCGCACAGGAGAGGTGCTGCATTCTGCCCTCCCCGCCCGTCTGTGTGCCGCAGAGCTTAGCTATAATCTCACACGGAGAGAAAAAACAGCGCAAATTCCTGCAAGTTTAGGATTTCTGTCGGTAAGTCAGCAGAGACAAGAGCTTCCTCCCTTCCCGCCTGATCCGATTATAACTCAATTACGGCATTAACCACACTGCGTGCCGCGATCCGCCGGCTACTAAGGAGGGGGTTGGCAAAAGGCTAGCCTCTATCAGGCTTCGGGAGGCGACTGGAAAGAGTAAAACTCGGGCGAGTAAGAGAGATAACATGCCAGGGGTGTTTGTATGTTGGGAGAGAACATTCGGATGCGGCAAACTGTTCTCTCCCAGCAGACATGGCATGTTATCTCTCTATTTGGCCGATTTCTACTCTTTCCAGCCGCCTCCCGAGGCTACCAAAAAGCAGTTACTCAAGCAATTGGATATTATGATTTTGAAAACGGTCAGACGTTTCAGGTAGCATCCACTACCTCAGTGACTGACGAAACTGCTTTTTGGCGTATCTTATTACCTGGATGTCTAACCTTCACCGACGTATAAAAGGGTTTGGGTTTTGGCTTACTTTTGGCGTGTTTTCAGACTTTTTTATCGGGGTTTCTTTTTTGCACTGAAATTTTTCTTCCACTCAGTTGGGTTGGGTGAAAGAAAAATTCCAGTGTAAAAAAGAAACCCCGATACAGAAGCCTAAAAACACGCCAAAATAACCCCAAACCCAAACCTCTGCTTGGAGAGTATCATTGTTCTTTTATGTTTGTAATCTGCACTTAGCCCCCAGGCATAAATTTGCAATAAACTTCTATTTTAAAAGTATGATCCTCCGGCCATAGCCAGGTAAGACACCCGGGCCTGCTCACCCAACTCTCCCCGATAAAAAAAGAAGTCTGAAAAGACGCCAAAAATAATCCAAACCTCTGCTTGGAGAGTATAAAAGAGGCTCTTGGGAGAAAGAGAAATTCCAGTGCAAAAAAGAAACCCCGATAAAAACGCCTAAAAACACGCCAAAAAGAACCCCAAACCCAAACCTCTGCTTGGAGAGTATAAAGAGGCTTAAGTCGAAGCTATACCGGGGCTTGTTTACTCTCCAATAAAACGTAGTAGGCGGTTTGGGTTTGGGCTGATTTTTGCATTGGAATTTTTCTTTCGCCCAACCCAACTGAGTGGAAGGCAAATTTCAGTGCAAAAAAGAAAGCCCGATAGAAAAAGTCTGAAAACACGCCAAAAATAACCCCAAACCCAAACCTCTGCTTGGAGAGTATAAAGAGGCTTAAGTCCAAGCTATACCGAGGCTTGTTTACTCTCCTCTCCACCGACCGGTCCCGATTGTTCCCGGGACAACTCGGACAGTAATCCTCACCACACACGGACTCAACACCTCCGCAAACACACGTAAGCAGATCGGGACGGACCTGCACTTTTACACGGACCCATACACATTCCCACGTAAGCTCCAACGGTAGCCTCTACCAGGCACCGCGGAACATACACATTCCCACGTAAGCTCCAGCAGTAGCCTCTACCAGGCACCGCGGAACATACACATTCCCATGTAAGCTCCAATAGTAGCCTCTACCAGGCACCGCGGAACATACACATTCCCACGTAAGCTCCAGCAGTAGCCTCTACCAGGCACCGCGGAACATACACATTCCCATGTAAGCTCCAATAGTAGCCTCTACCAGGCACCACGGAACATACACATTCCCACGTAAGCTGCACAGAGCTTAAGGGGCTACAAGATGGTATAACAAACTCTCCATCGAGATATCAAAATCGGAAGTTCTGCTGGAGTACCATAACAAGCCGACAGATCTATAATAGCCGCTAAAATAAGCATTTTATAGCAGTCAGAACTAATCCCAAGCCCAAACCTCTGCTTGTAAAGTACTCTAGTCTCCGTAGCAGGCTTATAGAACTGGGGGTTTGGTGGTCTTCGGCTGTTTTCTGATTAGCCTCCGTAGCAGGCTTATAGAACTGGGGGTTTGGTGGTCTTCGGCTGTTTTCTGATTAGCCTCCGTAGCAGGCTTATAGAACTGGGGGTTTGGTGATCTTCGGCTGTTTTCTGATTAGCCCAGTTCTAAAAACGGGGGGAATTCAACCAGGCCGGCTATGTTGTCTATATGCAATCAGAAAATAGCCTGAAGACCCCCCCCAAACCCCCAGTTTTTAGCATGCTATGGAGGCTAGGAGTACCCATGCATACATGGTTCCCACCGCTTCGCCCCAGTTCTGCTGCCTAAGCAAGATGCCTGTTAGAGGCTATGGTGTGACTGTTAGAGGCTAGGTCCTCCTGCTGGTTTTCCCATCGCTTCGCCCCAGTTCTGCTGCCTAAGATGCCTGTTAGAGGCTATGGTGTGATCCACCCGCCTCCCGAAGCCTGTTAGAGGCTAGAGTTTTTCCCAACGTTTCGCCCCAGTTCTGCTGCCTAAGGTGCCTGGTAGAGGCTATGGTGTGACTGCCGAAGCCTGTTAGAGGCTAGAGTTTTTCCCAGCGCTCCGCCCCAGTTCTGCTACCTAACGTAAGATGCTTACACGGTAGATTTCACTACCTGCTTGAGGAGGGGCGAGTTCTAATTGAATTATCGACCAAATGACTTGTGCAGCTCCTCGCCTTTCTTCTCCTGGTTCTCAAGAACAGGATGCTGGGGTTGGTTCTAAGTGGATTAATAGTTAAGATGTTGAGGAGGCAACCTGTGGGGAAAGTTGGGGCGGCCGGACCACCTGTGAACCCGTAATGTGTGAACACGTGGCACCGACACAGAACAAACCCGCGTCCATTCACCCGAACACGTCCGCAAACTTTCCCGGCCCACTCTTGTCTTCCGTGCTGTTGATAATGTTGATAATTAAGTACGTGGCTGACATTTAACTGGAGGTGTTGAACAGAATGTCACAAGTTAAGCCTTTAGACAGACACAGGATAATCGTTCGCGGTAAAATGAGCATTACAGCTTTGCTTCATTTTTTTAACAGTTCCAACTTGCTTTCTGATCACGACATAACAGGTACACAACGAAATTGTTTTCAAAATCCACCCAATTGATTGAGTAACAGTTTTCTGGTGTATCTCGTTGATGTAGTGTAAAAAGGATATCTAATGCTGAGGTCACATTTCCAAACCGGGGCCCGACTGGACTGTTTCGATTAACGAAAATTGATATCAATAATATACGCGAATGATTCCCATTACTATTTCTATTTTTTCAACTTTTTGTGCTTTGTTGTCTTTTGTATCATACTTTTCGTTCCATGAGGCAGCCCGGCCGGGCCCCGGTTTGGAAATGTGACCTGAGCAAAAGTCCGGAGACAGAAGTGTAGGTTTTCCTGTTTCCGTAACGCCGACTGCGTGTTGGTGAGATCTTCCCGTAATCTTATAATGGCGTCAGAATCCTTTAAGGATCATGTTTTGTCTCGTCTTGCCATCCACCCGTGTGGCGGTATCATAGCCACAACACTACATAAACAAGGCTTTAATACACACATCTCACGGTCGTTAGGTATACACAAAAGAACGGGAAACAGTCATGCCTTCAAATATCAGAGTTATCAACCAAGAGATGAGATGTTCAAAAACTCGTATTTCCCCAGAACTATCGTAGACTGGAACTCGTTGCCACCAAGTACAGTTGAGGCATCATCACTAAAAAGCTAGCTGCTGCCGCGCCGCGTGCCTGCGAAGCTGGTGCGTTACGCTGAAGGGCGGTTATACCGGCTATACTGATACAGATACAGATTCGGTTGGTGGAACAAAGAATATGTAAGTTCGTTCAACCGAAGAAACGATTTGTGTGCAGAGAAGAGGCAGAGAAACTCAGCGAATCAGCACTCACGGGATGATTGGAAAGAAAAACAAACAAAAAACAAATAAAAAATACAAAGACTAGACAAATTAATATTGAAAAAAATGGGCAAGCAGAATCTTACCTTCGGCATGTATCCTTACAGCCAGTATATAACATGTATAAGCCGCCCTCCAGTCTAACACACCTTCCCTCGCGAACCCTGCTACTTGGCCCGTGGACCACCTGTGCACCCCTCCCTCCCCCGTTCCGGTGCTCTGAGCGCGCTTCCTTCGCTACTTTCCCGTGTTTGTGCCCGTTAATTCCTACCTGGCCCAAATCGGGCGGGGTTTGTGCGGCGTACCAGCTCGGATATTCCCGGTACCGGGGCTCCGGGCACGTTCAGCGGTCGCGCTGCATGGTAATGTCCGGCCGTACGGACCGTGTTGTCTCTGCGCCCCGTTGTTTCCCCGGACCCGAGCGTGCCTGAAGCCCGGCCCGGCGGCTTCCCCAACCGCCCCCCGACTGTAGCCGGCCCCGGACCGTGCAGGGACGGAAGAACGGCAAAACACAACAACTCTAGCCTCTACCAGGCTTCGGGAGGCGGCTGGGTGGTAGGCAGTCACACCACAGCCTCTACCAGGCATCGGGAGGCGGCTGGAATGAGTAGAAATCGGCCAAATAGAGAGATAACATGCCAGGCGAGTTGGTCCGCTGGAGAGTACCCGGGTGCGGCAAACTGTTCTCTCTAGCGGACCAACTCTCCTGGCATGTTATCTCTTTTTGGCCGATTTCTCTCTTTCCAGCCGCCTCCCGAAGCCTGGTACAGGCTGGCAGGGACGGAAGAAAGAGAAAACACAACAACCCGGTCAGGCTAAGCTGCAAACGCCAAATCCTGGCGGTTTTACGGGACGTCTTTCTTCGTGGGAGGGTGAGAAAGTGGGGTGGAATCTTATTAAGTAAAGACCCTTCCATGACACTTAAGGGTAGCTTTCTTAAACCTAGACTGACCAAACCCTGTGTTTCCAACGAAAGCAGCGTCACCTTTAATCTAAACTGACCAAAAGCTGTGCGTGCTTCCAACTACAGCAGTCCCTTTTTAAATCCAGGCAGATCAGAGAATAAACTAGGTTTTCAGATAAAGAAGTCCTTTTCTAAAACCCAGACTGACCAAAAACTGTCTTTCCAACGAAAGCAGCGTCTCCTTTCATCCAAACTGACCAAAAGCTGCGATTTCTACTTACGCAGTCCCTCCCTAAACACAGACAGACCAAACCACGTGTTTCCAACGAAAGCAGCCCCTTTTCTAAAACCCAAACTCACCAAAAACTATTTTCCAGCTAGAGAAGCAACTCCTTAACACACGAACTGAACAAACATGAAGTTTTCGGCGAGAAAAGCACTAATTCGCAACGACAAAAGAAGAAGACGAAAGAAAATATGACAGCCTTTTACAGAATCCTTGGATGTCTGAGTTCCCAAGGCCGAGGATATTTTGTTATGTCGGAAGGCGTTTGACAGTTGACTACTCCAAGGTCTTACAAAGTACAAACTAAACCAAAAACAAGCTAGTCTTGGTGGGCAAGGAAGAATTTTAATGATTTTTAGCTACAAGCTCGTAGCTTGTTTTTTTTACATTCTGATGACGATTAGACACATGCGGGTAGGAAAATGGGTAGTTTTTGTTTCCGACAGTAAAAGAAAAACAAACATTTTGTGAATCAAAACCATGAAAATGGCAAAGGACGTCCTAAAAACAACGTCAAAATCGTGAATTTTGGATCTTTAGGAAGAGAATTTATAAAATGTAATTTTTATCAGAATGACAACAAGGAATTTTAGTTGTTGTACCGTCTGTGTGTCTCAAGAAAAGGAGGAGACGTCTTCACCGAACACAACAGGCCTTTCACGACTTCTTGAAGGCGCGGGACGCTCTATTTCACCTGCATGGCTCTAAAACACCTGAGAAAAACATCGTAAACTCCACTTCCTGCCGGTAGGACGGTACAGGATAGTCCAAAACACTGACTAACTGTGTCTGTTTCACCGTTCGGCGGAACACAACAAATATTATTACATAGCTTTAAACAGTGTTCAGAGTTAGATCGTTTGTTAGTCGTTCGGTGTAATGTAGCCAGCTGCCGCCGCGCCGCGTGCCTACGAAGCTGGTGTGTTACGCCGAAGGGCGTTATACGAAGTTATACGACTCACGGGATGATTGGAAAGAAAAAACAAACAAAAAAACAAATAAAAAAATACAAAGACTAGACAAATTAATATTGAAAAAAAATGGGCAAAGCAGAATCTTACCTTCGGC
>NW_017803514.1:232250-234615 GCF_001625305.1 Branchiostoma belcheri | reverse complement strand
TTCAGAGTTAGATCGTTTGTTAGTCGTTCGGTGTAATGTAGCCAGCTGCCGCCGCGCCGCGTGCCTACGAAGCTGGTGTGTTACGCCGAAGGGCGGTTATACCGGCTATACAGATACAGAAGCTGGTGTGTTACGCTGAAGGGCAGTTATACCGGCTATACAGATACAGAAGCTGCCGGTATAACCGCCCTTCGGCGTGACACACCAGCTTCTGTATCTGTATAGCCGGTATAACCGCCCTTCGGCGTGACACACCAGCTTCTGAATCTGTATAGCCGGTATAACCGCGGTTCGGCGTAACACACCAGCTTCTGTATCTGTATAGCCGGGATAACTACCCCTTGGAGTAACACACCAGCTTCTGTACTTGCATTTTGTATAGATTTGAAGCATAACTGCCATAATTTGATATTCATGGGAAAGTTTGGGAACTTTGTTATTAAGTATTCTCCAAGTACCACGCTTTTCATCAATAAAACATTCTTCGTGCTCAATTATCCAAAAAGAGCGGTTTTTATACTCTCAAAATCAATGCAAAGAATCATCCTCAAGATCAAGACCTCTTATTGACCGATTTTTCTATTGAATATGAGAAACCGACGCTAAGTCAAGCCGTGATACCTGTAGAGGGGAGGGAAGTGTTGAAAAGTATCTCTCAGAAACGCCAAGACTGGAGAATTGCTACCTTCAAGATCAAAAACCGCTACATTGTCGCCACTTGACGGAAGTGACATTGTTTCGCCACACAAGGTCGGTAAGCCCGGCGTCTTGGGTTTTGTCTCTTGAGGAGTCTTGGGTTGTGCGGAGGTAAGGAGGCGGTACACAGGTGTTCCGTACAGGTGTGTCTGTCTCCTTCAGGTGCTGAATGAGCCACAGGTGAGTTGGTCCAGGTAAGCCGGGAGGAGAGGGCGGGAGGGCTCTTGACTGTTGGAGACTCAACTCAACCTTACAGGCTAAATCGCGCGCAATCTGTTCAACTACATTCGTATACATGATTCACTATCGGTATGCGTGGTTGAAATGAATCTACATTTGGGGACATTTCAACCTCTTATTTGCTGGGAGAGGTTAAAAAAATATAACGTTTCCAAATCTTGAAGTGAATCACTTACAGTTTTCAATAATATATCGTAGTTATCGAACCGTATCGAACTATCAGTATGCACGATTCTTCTACGCATGGGAATATTTTTAAACGTCATCTAAATGGTTCAGGTAACAAAATAAAATGACCAGTTTTCTCAACCCTTTTCTGTTCCCCTTTGCCTTTAACTTAGTGTCACACTTGTCCATTTTCCGATACTAGTGTCCATTATAAAGCTTTGTAAAAAGAACCAGGAGTAGATGATTCACTCGACAAAAAGTGTTTCCAGTGGCAAACAATCCTGCTCCTTGTATCTCGGAAGTCCTGCATATGCATGTATCTCGTTGACCCAACATCGAGATGCGTTTCGCCATACTGGTTCATCCTCCTGTACTAGTATCCTATAACAAAGCTTATTAAAAGAACCAGGAGGGAAAAACAACCACGTTCCTTGTATATCGGAAGTCCTGAATATTTATGTAGCTCGTTGAAATGACAAGAAACAAAACACAGACCGGCGGTACCAGTGCACGAACCAGCGACCAAAAGTGTTTCCAGTATCAAACATGCAACCCCGTTCCTTGTATATCGGAATTCCTGCATATGTATGTACCTCGTTGACCCAACATCGAGATGCGTTTCACTTAGTGTCATGCTGGTCCATCCTCTTATACTAGTATCCTATAACAAAGCTCATGTATCATTAGCTCAATATGTTCGTACATCTTTAACTGCGTCAAGAAGCGAGAAGAAGCTGAACCTGTAAATAGTAGATCACATTGGTATGTATAGTTTGTAAGTGTCATTGCTGTATTCCTTTCCCTGTTCACCCATGACCTGTACTTAGCTTGTTAGAGCACAAACGTACAATAAAGGTCTTTCATTCATTAAAAGAACCAGGAGGAAAAAACAACCCCGTTCCGTGTATATCGGAAGTCCTGCATATGTATGTAGCTCGTTGACCCGACATCGCTGCGCCCAGACGGCGGCACGGCCGCACGAACCGGGCGGGGAGACTCGGCCCGACGGGCCCGCCGCCTCACGAGGGCCCTTCACGGCGCCGCGAGGAAAGGAAAGTGATCTCGAACCAGCTCCATGAAGAGCCAATCTTCCTTAGCCTCTACCAGGCTCCGGGAGGCGGCTGGAAAGGGTAGAAATCGGCCAAATAGAGAGATAACATGTCAGGGGAGTTGGTCCGCATGGAGAGAACAGTTTGCCGCTTCCCCGGCATGCTATCTCTCTATTTGGCCGATTCTACTCTTTCCAGCCGCCTCCCAAAGC
>NW_017803514.1:200995-232230 GCF_001625305.1 Branchiostoma belcheri | reverse complement strand
AAGACAGACGCTATGTACAGTATTAACAGGTTTATTTTACCGGGGAAAAGCCCCTAGCTCTTTCCTAAAAGCACAATGAACAGTGGACCGCAGAGAGCCAAATACAGAGAGATAACATGCCGAGGGAGTTGGTCCGCTAGAGAGTACAGTTTTAATGAGTTTGCGGCAAACTGTACTCTCTAGCGGACTAACTCCCCTGGCATGTTATCTCTCTATTTGACCAATTTCTACTCTTCCCAGCCGCCTCCCGAAGCCTGGACGAGGCTAAGAAGCCTGGTAGAGGCTACTGACACAGGATATGTCCACAGTGGGTGTCTGGCCAGCGGTGAAGCCGGCAGGAAGAACACTTGACCAGTGAGGAGTAACTAGTGGGGCATTCAATCCACCCGCAATAGGCGGGGAACGGGGAGGGTGGCGGCCAACTGGTAGGGAGGGTGGGTTCTGGAGGTAGGGTAACAGCTAAAGTGTTACTTAAAACTTAAAAACGCAGATAGGTAGTGAAACCACGTACACCAGATATCGGAAGAAAATATAGCAGTTGAAATAAGCGTGAAAGTTGTGAATCAGTGTCACTAAAGCGATATGATGCTTAACAAAGAATAAACAAGTGACTTTTATGTGCAAAATCGTACCTTATAGTGTCCAGGAGGTGGTAAGTGAGGTGACGGGGTTGTGTCTCAGGTGTCTCTGAGCCAAGGAGCGCTGCTTTCCCAAGGAAATGTCCTAAGGTGAAGATATCCCAAGAAGAAATTCCCAGAAGCGCCGTTGTCTTGTACCAAGGAGTCCTTATTCCTCAAAGTCTGAAAGCAGGGAGACAACACTTAGGAAAATTCTCCAGTAACAGTCTTACATGTAGCCAGACGCCTTGTCTCAAGACGTAAGAACAAGCAAGAAGTTGAAAAGTCTCGTAAGAGTCCCTTTAGGAGACGCCTAGACATTTGACAAGTTGAAGAAGTTTCAGTTTAAGGGGTGCGATGTCCGCCCTACTGTCCCTGTTCTCAACACTGACACCAGACCCACTGTAGTCATGTACTTCTGTACTAGATGTCCCTGGTCCTAGTACTAGTAACACTGACACCAAACTCCGCTGTAGTCCTGTACCGTGCGGTAGGGACGGGTACTGCCGTACTTCTACCCCAGGTCCTGGCACTAGTAGCAGTGACACCAGACAGTACTATAGTCATGTACCGTGCGTTAGAAACCGGTAAAGCCGTAGTACTCACTACTGTTCCTGTCCCTGTTCCTACCACTGACACCAGAGACTGTACTGCGTTAGAAACGGGCACTGCTGCACTAGTACTACTGTACCTGGTACTAGCAGTAGTAATCACTGCTACCAGACCCATAGTCATGTACTGTACATTAGGAACCGGTAAAGCCAGGTTTAAATCCGAACCGACTCCGACTCATCCCCTGCATACTAATCCGGTACAGTCGGGCGGACCGGGATTAACTAATCTCCAACCGGATATCGTACATGTGGTGACTACAAGGCATATAAGAGATCGGTTTGAAAAGAAGAACGTATTGAATTGGTATAGGGCAGTATACTACAATACACCTCCGTTTTCGTTTCTTTTTGTGATGTTTTAAATGTAATAACAGACATTTAGCATAACATAACGCAGAACGCGCTAATCTCTGTATGAAAAACGCGCACAGACACAGGTTTTACACCACACGTCGGTACGGAGATGTGTTTTCTGGGTAAAGTCCTGAGTAAACATTTGTGTACTGTTCTCCAGACATTGTTGAACGGAGGAAATTATACTCAGAAATACCATCCACTACCACAGACTAACCTTAGAAAGGCCTGGTAGAAGCTACAATTCTAGCCCCCTTAAGAAAGCCTTGTGGAGGCTATACCCACCAAAGCTCGTCTCAAGTTTTCTACAAGTCACCTCCTTTCCTTAGAGAAAACTTTTCCTTAGCTCAGTAAGAAACAACTCTAACCCCCTCAGGAAGGCCTGGTGGAGGCTACTATCTATAGTTCGTCACAGCAACTTTTCTACAAGTCCTCCTATCGTGTCTCCTACCTTTCCTTAGTTCTTAAAGAGGAAGAAAACTTTTAGTAAGACGCACCCCTAACCCCCTCACATTTCCACGGATTTGGTAGCGGATGAGGTAATTATCCTGTCGACTCGGCGTAACGTGAGCTGAAGGCTGATCAGGCGGAGTTCAGGACCTCCAAAATCTCCGCCAGGAAAAACTCACAAATCCCGCTTTTAATAATAATACCATAATGTTTGGAAAGGTCACGTCACCGGAGATATAATACCCCCGCCTTCACCAAATCCCGCAAAGCCGCGTTCAAGTCTCTTTAGCGATCGGGTACACAAATGCCGATATTAGTGGAGTAGCCTGGTTACTAGCCTCCACCACCAGGCCTTTCTATGGGAATACGGATCGTAGAATTCGGCAAAAAGGAGAGTAAAATTGGCCGAGAGAGTCCGGCCAAGGGGAGGTAGTTTCTTTCCCTCCTAACTGCGCGGCCAGTCAAACCTACAAGGCGGCCAAACTCCCCTGGCAAATATTCTACTATATATAGCCAGCGTAGTTGGTCTGGTAGAGACTACCTGGTTACCACAGGCGGGCTAAAGGGTGTTTTACCTGCCCCAGTATAGCCTGGTTATGTTCTCTACAGGCCAACTTAGGGCCCCAGTCTAGCCTGGTTACCTCAGGCCTGTTGAAGGCTGTTTTACCTGCCCCAGTCTAGCCTGGTTACCGTTATCCACAGGCCAACTTAGGGCCCAGTCTAGTAGTAGTCTCTACCAGACTAACTACGCTGGCTGTATATAGGAGAATATTTGCCAGGGGAGTTTTGTAGGTTTGACTTCGGAGGGAAAGAAACTACCTCCCCACGGCCCGACTCCCTTGGCCAATTTTACTCTCATTTTTTGCCGAATTCTACAATCCGTATTCCCGTAGAAAGGCCTGGTGGAGGCTACCAGTCTAGCCTGTTACCGTTCTCCACAGACCAACTTAGGACCCCCCGTACTACCAAGCATAGACCTCTCCTGACTTGCTAAATTCCAGTCTACCTATCTAATTATTGCTGACCTGTAGTAGACCAAATGATTGAAACTGACCCCGTAAAATAACAACGGCGAGCGCTAAGGCACCTGGGCGGGCGGACGGTACTCCCAGCACCGTAGAGATACCGAGAAGCCTACGGTGATCTGAGAAACGGGCAAGGTTGGCTGCCAGACTACTGTTGCATGATCTGACTGCCAGGCTAGTATTGTAGGGAAAAGCCGGACTTACCGTAAAAAGAGCGGTAATAGACCATGTTTTTCCCTAAATCCCGGAGACCGCAGTCTTGTTCTACCGTGCACGGACTTTGCAGCAAAACGTGCCTGTCACGAACCGACCAGTAGTACTACTGGCGTTTGTTAGAAAAGCAATTGAAGCCGGTTTTTTTGTTTGCGGGGAAAACTTGTCGGGTTGTTGGTTTTCTTTGTGCGGATTGGTTCTCGGTCTATCGGCGAGTGGAGAGTCTGTCCCGCCCCTCCTGAGCACTCAATGAACCACGCACCCGAGAAAAAACCGCTCGGAGCGGAGGCAAGAACAACAACTCCTCAGAAGGGTCCTCCAGAAACGCACTTTCTTGGAGAAACGTCTTCAAAGGCAACACGCGGCGTATCTTAAGAAAAAACTGTGGCTGTTTTTCTTGCTCCTGTTGGGAAGACTGAGGTTGTTGGTTTTGGTGTTTTCGTAGCTGAAGGCGAGTTTATAAGAATGTAGCGTCAAATCTTACACTTCATGCCGGGATGTGGTCAGGGACACCTGCAGGAGTTATAACAACTCGGGACGGAGTTGCTTTTGTGTTACGTTAGGTTAAAGCAACCTACATGTAAAATCACGTCGTCTACACAAGCTTACATCCTGCACTGCTGTGTCTAAGCAAATGTACATATCGTTACTGCTGTCTGTCCATTAAGGCTAGACATTCAGGTAAAGAGATACACAACAAAACAGTTACTCATAACTCGGGGCGGAGTTGGTTTTGTGTTAAGTTAGGTTAAAAATACATACATGTAAAATCTAACCATCTACACAAGCTTTCATACTACGTGGGGTCGTGTGGCGTAGCGGCAACGTGCTCAACTCGGAACCGAGAGGTCCAGCGGGTTCGAGTCCTGACATGCCACCGATCTTGTGCCCTTGGCAAAGGCACTTTACACGACTTTCCTGAGTATTGTCCTGTTCCGTATTTGTCCTCTGCGTTGGTGGTGGCATAAACTAAGTTGATATAACTTGAGTGTGCTGTCACCATGTCTAGTCATGAAATGTTGGGATATACTGCCGACTGAAGTACAGTCCTGTGCCTAATCCATACATGTATCATAGTGCAAACACTGCCTGTATGTCCATCATTGTTAGACATCCAGGTAATGAGATACACAAGAAAACAGTAACTCATAACTGGATAGATTCTGAAAACTGTCAGAGTGCGCAAAGAACTTAGGGGGAGGCAACGCAAGAAAAACAGTTACTCAAGAAACTGACTTGATTTTAGCGATTGTCAGACGTTTCAGGTAGCGTCCACAGCTTTTCGTCAGTGACATTTGTTAGGCACAAAAGAACTCGGACTATCGCAAATGTCTGTAACCACCTGTTAAACCTGAGTGAAGTGAGGAAATTTGACTGTGTTGTCACTAAACGGATGGACGCAGTTTTCTGTTTGCTTCTGTAACGTTAGTCCCACGCTCCGCTGGTTAGTTGTTGTTCCCTGACAGACGACCAGGTAAGCAAATATACAACAGTAAAATATAACTACAATTATGGGCTCTAGTGTAAGTGATATCGACCAATTACATGGGATCATGAACAAATTTATTTCTGATCATGAAAGATATAGCTTCGATTGTTGTGTGATTGTGGTGATAGATATAGCCGCTTTGGGATAGCCTCTACCAGGCACCGCGGAACGCTTTAAAAATAGTAGAAATTGGCCGAAATAAAGGGATAGTATACCAGAGAAGATCCAGGGCCATAGAAGCTCCAATTTGCGAACCACGGAAGCTTTCTCAGCACTGGAATTCCAGTGCTGACAGAAGGTTTTCCAGAGCTAAAGCTGCGGAGAAAGGAGGGCGTTACTTTTGTCTATTTGCATCAGGTTAGTCCCACGCTCCGCTGGTTAGTTGTTGTTCCCTGCCTGACAGGCTGTCGTATCCGGTAATTTGTTTGAGTAGGTAAAAACAAAGCCGTCATTTCACGGTGGTTTCCCGCGCTGTGGGTGTGGCAGTGACGTCATTTCCAGACGACAGTAACGACAGCTTAACGTCACATCATTTGTTTCAAAAAGATTTTAAACCTACTTGTTTGTTTCAACGCGAATAAACTTTTAAGTCCAAGTATATGTGAACGGTCTTAGTAGCGTCAGTTACACAAGTAATAATGGCGACAGCAAAACAACAATGAAGAGTAAGAAGCCTATTCTTTGACGGTCAATTCTGACTTCTTATTGCTTCTCCAAACAGTGTGGGATTTTCTGACTGTGTGCGTTTTGTATGTGTGTTTGTCTCTGTGTGTGTGTGTGTGTGTGTGTGTGTGTGTGTCTGTGTCTGTGTCTGTGTTTGTGTGTCTGTCTGTCTGTCTGCCTGTGTGTGTGTGTGTCTGTGTGTGTGTGTTGCTACCCTCAGTAGGTCACGGGTACTTAACTGTAAGGTCTCAGTAAAGCGTCAGTTACACAAATGATGGCGGCTGCAAAACAACATTTAGACTGAAGAATAAGAGACAAAGTCTTTCATGGTCAATGTGCGGACTGTGTGCGTTTTCCATGTTTGTCTGTGTGTTCCTACCCTCAGTAGATCCCGGGTACTTAACACGGGTACGGATATCGGAAGTTTGCAGGACTGTTTATAACTCTTTACAAACTCTAACAAACTTCCAGCGGGTGGGAATGAGAAGGAAAACAAATAAAGATTCCGTTCTCTACCTTTTAAAGAAACACTAGTACCTCCAAATGCCACCCTCTACGTTACCGTGGTACCGGTGTGATCAGTTCGGGTTGAGTGGCGCCTCGTGCCGCCCGGTTAGTTCAGCAGGCCTGATGGAGGCTAGTGTACGTTACCGGGAGGCTGCCTTGTGAAAGCCTGGTGGACTGTACTGTACGCTACCTGTAAGGTGCCGTGGCAGGCCTGAAGGAGGCTAGTGCAAGTTACCGGTAAGCTGGTGTGATTTGTTCGGGTTGAGTGGCGCCTCGTGCCGCCGGGTTTGCTCAGCAGGCCCCCCGCAGTCCCCGATATCACTTCACCTGCCGAAACAGCCGAATTAGCCTAGCCTCTACCAGGCTTCGGAAGGCGGCTGGGAGTAGCCTCGACCAGGCCTCGGGAGGCGGCTGGAAAGAGTACAAATTGGCCAAATGGCTATATAGAGAAAACACATGCCAGGGGAGTTTGCCCGCTAGAAAGTACCGTCGCAAACTGTACTCTCCGGCAGGCCAACTCCCCCTGCATGTTATCTCTCTATTTGGCCAATTTCTACTCTTCCCAGTCGCCTCCCGAAGCCTGGTAGAGGCTACTCCAAGCCGCCTCCTGAAGCCTGGTAGAGGCTAGCATAGCTAATGGGATGTGGGGTATAAGCCCGGCCCCTCGCTGAGATTTAAACCTTTTCAGCACTAAAGTCACTAAAAGTCACTAAGACCCACCGATATAAGATTTCCGCAAAGCCGCGGCGACCAGAATGGGCCGGGGTGGGAGGGGGGTCACGTTACGGCAGGAGCCGCCACTTCCTGATTAAAACTATCCACCAAGTCACTGCTATCCCATAGCCTCTAACAGGCTTCGGTAAAAAAAGGGGGGAAATAGTTGGCCAGGAGAGTCAGTCCGCGGGAGGGTTAATTTCCGGGCAAATGAACTATACGGTGGCCAAACTCCCCTAGTCAATTATTCTCCCTATATATTGGCTAAATTTTTCATTTGTTTGAACTCGTAAACCCCCGGCCTGGAATGAGCCTCTACCAGGCTTCGGGAGGCGGCTGGAAAGAGTAGAAATCAGTGGGAAGGAAGGCCTGGTGGAGGCTAGGATCCGTACCCCCGTAGGAAGGCCTGGTGGAGGCTAGGATCCGTACCCCCGTAGGAAAGCCTGGTGGAGGCTACTGTCCGTACCCCCGTAGGAAGGCCTGGTGGAGGCTACTGTCCGTAACCCCGTAGGAAGGCCTGGTGGAGGCTAGGATCCGTACCCCCATAGGAAAGCCTGGTGGAGGCTAGGATCCGTACCCCCGTAGGAAGGCCTGGTGGAGGCTACAGTCCGTACCCCCATAGGAAAGCCTGGCGGAGGCTACTGAAAGTCTAAGGAAGACGCGTGTTGTCTTAAGCGCGGAGGAGTCAGGTTGATCAGAGAGAAGGGAAGCGAGGATCAGGAGAGAGTGTTTAGCTCAGGAGACAGAGGACGGGTCCTTAGAGTGGCCGCTAAAGACCCGGACTCATCTCTTAACACCTGGTGAAAGCTCAGGTGCCGACCAGGTAATACACCTGTCTGGCCTGCAGGATGGGCCGGAGACTGTGTTACCTGCAGAATACCTGAAGAATCCCTCAGTGTTTAAGAAGGCTGTCTGCCTGTTGTAACACACTCATTTCACTCCTCGTATTTCGTCTTGTCCGAATGGTTTGTACGAATATTTCCATCAGTAATACACTAGCACTAATTGTGCAATTGTTTTTAAATAATTGTATATTTGTCACTTTCCCTGGACAGGTCTCAATAGCCAAGAAGGGTACATTTTGCGACACTTCGGTTGCAGCAAACTCTCTACCGGACAAACTCCCCCGGCATGCTATCTCTCTCTACTTGGCCGATTTCTACTCTTTCCAGCCGCTTCCTGAAGCCTGGTAGAGGCTAACGCCCTGGGGTTTGTTGACAGCCGCCTCCCGAAGCCTGTTAGAGGCTAAGGCGAGGTGTTATTGTGAGGACATGTCTCACAGATATCCCTACATGCGAGGTGGCGACAGCGGACAGGCCGCGGGATTTGGGCGGGTCTTAAGGAGTTAGAGGCGAGCCTTACCTGTTCTTAAGGTGTAATGGGCGCGTCTTCAGGTGTTACCTGATCAGTCAGGAGATAACGGCGAAACACTGGATCTTATCATCATCCTATCAGCTGGCTTATTGTATGAAATCCTACCTTCTGTGGTGTCATTATCTAATCATCTCCCCATCTCATCTACAGCTAGTGTTATTATCTAATAATCCTACCTTCTGTGGTGTTATTGTCTAATCATCTTATCTGCCATATTAGTATCTAATAATCAGCCCATCCACAGTGCTCTTAGTGTTAGAATCCGTGCCCACCATTGAGATAGAAAACGGGCGGTATAAGAAGCCAATTGTTGGGAAGTTGGGATCTTTTTGAAGAAACCAACGAATGCCATACCGATTTTCAACCTTTACAGACAAAATCTACTCTCCACTTAACATCACAAAACCCTCATTACAGAAGAGTGGGATTGTAACTTTCGTCTTCCACTGTCTCAGAAAAAGAAGTCAAGATCAAACTCAAGAAGTTAAAATTTATAGCCAGCTTTTAGACTAATCACATGTTATAGATGCATTGTTCTTCATTGTTTCTTTGTCATTTTCTTGTTATTTGCAATTTTTCCCCTTGCATCATTTGTCATTGACCGTAAAAGACGCGTTGGTATACGTGGCAGAAAAAGATGCTAAGTTATAAGGTTCCGATAAGAGCAACTTCACAAGGTAGATCGAATAGATGCGGTTAACGAGATCATTTCGACAAACGTAAAAAGAAAGGAAGACGCTAGAACACAGCATAGTAAGACGTTACCTGTGCGTGTGTCGGCTTGTCCTGTTCCGTAGCGGTTCACCTGACGACAGACCGGCCCACGCTTCTACTGCCCGCCTTCATGTGTCTTAAGGACTAGTGAGGGTTCGTCTTTAGCCTTAAGTAGCGTGCAAACCACAGCCAAGATCAAGAGACCAGAACCCCCCCTCCTCCCACACACACACCCTCCTCCAGACTTGACGTTCCGTGTCGTGGCGTCCTTGTAGCCTCTACCAGGCTTCGGCAGGCGGCTGGGAAGAGTAGAAATTGGGCCAATAGAGATAACATGCCGGGGGAGTTGGTCTGCTAGAGAGTACAGTTTGCGGCAAACTGTACGCTCTAGCGGACCAACTTCCCCGGCATTTTATCTCTCTTTATTGGGCATATTTTACGCTTCCCAGCCGCCTGCCGAAGCCTGTTAGAGGCTATCGTCCCGGCGTGCTGCGCGGCGCGAGCCCTGGGAACACAGACTGGTGCCCGCCACTTGTCAGACCGACGCGCGTCACTTCACTCGCAAGTAGGGCAGGCCACGATAGGATGGATGGTAAGCACGGGTCTGGATATCCAAAACATTGGATATCCATACTTGTGTCTGGACCAAATCCACATATACGTGCTTGGAAAGAAAACCGTGCCTGTTAAAAGGCTGATAGGGATAAAATAAGATAGGCATATTGATAGGGAATATTGTACAGGCCCATGTACAGTACAGATACTGGCCCCTCCTCCAAGCACAGGCTTATTGCCTTTTTGCTTATTTTGACGTCTTTTAAGCGTTTTTTTGTAGACGTACCGGTATATATTTTTACCAACTAAACGTGCCGTATTGGACACTGCCCTGATAATTCGATACTTTCTGCCACTTTGATACTGTCTTACAAATTTGTTACTGTTTTTCCAAGTCTTTACTATCTTTCCAATTCGATACTATCTCGTAGTCTGACCGGAATATCTGCTTGAGATCAGTATAGCCCCGGTGTGTGTCTGTCATCGCGCTGTCAGCAGGTAACATCTGCCCGACAGGTACAATATTTACGCGGAGTCAACACGCCGCAGGTGTGCCCGTCACTCCTCACGCCACGCCTCACCTGCCGGGTTCTATCTCACCTGTTTACCTGCATCACCTTTATAACCACTCAGCCCAATCCTACCGCACTTCCCCCGCTATTCGGACGGTAATTTTGCGTGAGTTCTTTTGAATGAGATAAGTCCTCAGCACACACAGGTGCTGGTACAATCTACAGTGATAAGCGCCGATTGCTGTTCACTTTTCTTTCCACTTGTTCAACTGATTTCAGTACGTTAGATCCTATAGATAAATTCAACTACATTCTCAGAGGAGATAGTCAATAATAGGAAAACACATGAAAGAATGTTTCGATGTTAGAGACCACATAGAGAATACTAGTAGTTAAACCTTTACTGTTACCGCATACATATATTCTGTACCTAGGATGACGTTATCCACACATGTATTTATTAAGCTTTGTTAGACCTTCAGTTGTAGAAGACCATACAAAAGTCCCTGTATGTTGATGAAGGTTAGACATCCAGGTAATACGATACGCCAAAAAGCAACTGGATCCAAAACCATATCCAGTTTCTTGAGTAACTGCTTTTTGGCGTAAAAATCCCTGTACTTTTTGTTGAGTCAATAATCTCTTTATAACCATTTAGCCCAATCCTACCGCACTTCCCGGGTTATTGGGAGATAATTTTGCGCGAGTTCCTTTGAAGACCTTAAGTCCTGCGCACACACAGGTGCTGGTAGGACAACAGACGGACCCAGGATGAGCGGACAGACGACTTTTCCTTTGTTTCCAGCGCTGATGCCACCAGGCTGTTAGCAGGGGGATTAGCGGGGGATTAATTAAGAAGTGAAGGAAGGAAATTCCTCGTACATTTATACCTTTACAAGCCATAAAAGTACAGGTGAGAGAGTTCTATATATGAAATGAAATGCAATATCTGTTAAATTGTGGGAAATATTAAACAAGGGCAAGAGAAAAAGTTTTAGAAAATTGGGAAATAGCAGCGGCTATAATACCGAAAACATTCATAATTCTGAAAGGTTCGTTTCTGTGAAGTTTTGGCTCACTTTGACTCACAACGTACAGAAAAGGAAATGTTTTAACAGAGTTTTGATGGGCCAAACGCTTTATGGGTATTAGCGCCGTATCGAGTAAGCGGAATCACAGAAAACGTAAGAAAGGGTCTTAAAAAATACGACTAATGACTAAATAAGCCCGTTCATCTGAAAACTATAACTCATTTTTACTGACAGAACAAAAGTAAAAAAGCACACAGGGCTGTATAAAGAGGAGGATGAATCACCGCAAAGCAATGCAAAGCAGATTTGTGCTGTGTATTTTGGCGCTATCGGATGCGTTTGTTTGCGTTTGTTTGCGCTTGTTTCCCGAGCTGTGTTGTGACAACCTGGCGTGGTTACCGAAGCGTGACCAACACCTGTTTGTCAACAAACGCCGGGTATAGCCTCCACCAGGCTTCGGCACCTGTTTGTCAACAAACCCCATGTATAGCCTCTACCAGGCTTCGGGAGGCGGTTGGCAACAAACCCCAGGTGTAGCCTCTACCAGGCTTCGGGAGACTGCTGAAAAGAGTAGAAATTGCCCAAAAAGAGAGATAACATAGCGAGGGAGTCAACTAGAACGTGCGGAAAACTAGTCTCTAGCGGTTACGCCAACAGCGATCTTGATAAAATATCTTTCGTTTCAAACATGTTGTAACATATTGTGACCTATATGTACAGCCGTGCCCACGGTTTTTATTTTGACAAAACAGAAGTGTTATTCACCACTCCAATGTTGCCTCCTTACTCTGAACCTTCCTACTTCAAACCCGCCGCTAAGAAAAACACACCGCGGCCGACTTGCCCTGATTTGCATCTTTAAGAGCCCCTCTCAAGAGTCGCACTTGTCAAGACTTCTTCAGGTCTGCTGGAGGGTTCCTTTATCCGCAGAGCGGCGATCTGTGCAGGCTCTGCCGGCCGTGCGTGGCGGGACAAGTGAGGAGATGTGTGAGGCGATAGCGGCTGTCCAATAGCCTCTACCAGGCTTGTGGAGGCGGCTGGAAAGAGTAGAAATCAGTCAAATAGAGAGATAAGCATGCCAAGGGAGTTTGTGGGGCGGCGAAATGTTCTCTCAACGGATAAACTCCCTTGACATGCCTATCTCTCTATTTTGGCCGATTTCTACTCTTTCCAGCCGCCTCCCCAAGCCTGGTAGAGGCTAGCTCTCCAAGCAGGCGTGGCCTGATTCTAGCCATAACCCATTCAGGTTTAGAACTAGACTGACACGGTTCTGGATACAATAGTCAGCGACTAACGGAAAAAAAGTTGGACACGTTAAAAGAAAACAACGATCTCATAACATCTACTTGGAGCGTACGCGGGGCGGACGGCATTAAAACAACACACTTTTTTTCTACACCTCAGCTCCTACAGCAGACCCCTATACCGGTATAAACCCTACCTGGGTGGCCGGCGGCAGAGACGAGATGTTGCTTTTATTGCTGATCGGATGTTGCCTTTTGTTGGTACAGAGTAGCCTCTACCAGGCTTCGGGAGGCGGCTGGAAAGAGTAGGGATTGGCCAAATAACTCCCCCGCCATGTTATCTGTCTATGTGGCCAATTTCTACTCTTTCCAGCCGCCTCCCGAAGCCTGGTAAAGGCTAGGTATAAAGAGAAGAAATAAAGGAAAAGGAAAACATATTAATGAAGTCCTCAGTACTCAGCTCAGTGATGACACACTCTCTAGCAGACCAACTTCCCCGGCATGTTATCTCTCCATTTGGCCCATTTCGTCTGTTTCCTGCCGCCTCCCGACGCCTGGTAGAGGCTATTTTGTTGGTATAGACAGAAGAAATAAATGAAAACATGAACCCCTAAGCGTGATGACACACCGGACCGGTCCGTTTGCTCTCCCCACGGCGCTCTCCGACAGGTGGTTCCGTAAATTTGCTCTACCTGTTGTTGGGCTACCTGCAGGTACACACTCACCTGTCCTACTCAACTTACCTGTACACATCTACCTGTCCTCCTCACCTGGTCTGTGGACAGCTGTTCCCGCAGGTAAGACAGGTATATATGTTGGGGTAGTGACGTTCAAAATCGAAGTGCACAGGTATAGGTGGGCCTGTAGTATCCAAACTGTGTCTATCCAGATCTATGGCTGAATGGGTTAGGGTTATGGTCAGGCACGGTTCTGGATAGTCTCCGCGTATCCAAGAACGTAGATTTGCCCCAGGAACGGTTCTGGATACGCGTGGACTATCCAAAATGGACTTTCCAGAACCGTACCTGAGCATGGTTCTAGATAAGGAATGGTTCTGGAAAAAGTACGGTTCTGAATAAAGCATGGTTCTGGATAAAACATGATTCTAGATAAAGCATGGTACTGGAAAAAGCATGGTCCTGGATAAAGCCTGATTCTAGATAAAGTACGGACCCTTGACCGCCACAATTAGAGGGCCCCGCCGCTAATTTTAGGCATGTTGTGCTTCAGGCCACTAATTGTAGATGCTCTCAGTGACAGGCGACGCCCCTAAGTGATCCTGACGTACAGTTGAACCTGTGCGGGTAGCGGACACAATACCCACCCGGGAACCTCGCTTTTCCGCGGCCCAGCACGGAGAAATTAAAGGGACGGGGTTTTAAACGGCTGCAGCTTTTGTTTGGGCCCGTTTTTCTCTTTGCTTCGGCATAAAATGATTTTGTAGCAAACTTACAAACGGCACTACAGACCCGTATCTGCTGTAACGTGTGTTGGTGTAACGCACTGTAAAATACAAGCTTCGTATGATATTTGAGATAGAAACTGCCTTAAACATTTATATTGGTTTGCCAATCACCAATAGGAAAGTTTCTGCATAAATGTAAAAGGAACCTAGGAAGTCTATAAAGTAAGCAAACAAAACAAACAACGAAATACAAACACGCCAAATGCGCCAAACATTGTATCTGCCCTCCTGACCAATAAAAGAATACTCTAACCTGAAACATTGCAACAATAGAGCGTCTCTTATTCTGCATGATAAAATACCATCGTAAAAGGTACAGGAACACCCATAGCCTTTTACAGTCTTGTAGGGGCAGTGGGTTGTTATTCCGCTGTGTCTAGGGCCCGGTAGGCAGGTAGGCCCATCCCTCTCCTTCTAATGCCTTTTACCTCCCCAACCAAAGTCAGGTGCCTATTTTATACCTGGGAGGAGGGAGTAAAGTCTTGCCTTTTCCAAGGGCACATCATCTTGCCAGGGACCGAACTCGCGACTAAGTCCTGTGCCTGCTAGTCTAGCCGCTCGGCCTTAGACGTTACTTATATTGTAAAACGCAGCACCAGTGTCACTGACGAAAGGTAGTGGATGCTGCCTGAAACGTCTGACCATTTCCAAAATCATATCCAGTAGCTTGAGTAACTGTTTTCTTTGCACACCTTATTACCTGGAAGTCTAACCTTCACAGACGCCTCACCTGAGCATTGAAGAACAATATCTAAACGTCTACCCACCTGTACATGTCCTGCGGCGCTTTCCTGTAGTCTGAATCTTCGGATTCTCACAGTCTGGCGTACAGATAGATAACTGTAGGACGTAACCACGCATGCACACTGACGACGAGTAAAAGTTTCTCTAGCCGTGTAAGACACCTTGAGACGTTAGACGGTCCCTAGAAGACTGTCTTGAGATGCTATCCCGTCCTTATAAGAAGCAAACTTGAGGTATAAGATAGTCCTTAGCAGTCAGGCTTCCCCGTACCGTGTACGTGTGATACTGATAGGACACAGTCAAATTGGACGCACGGTTTTCAGCGAGACTGTATCATATATATAACCAGTTGACGAGACTCTATGGCAAGCTTTTCCGTACGTCACAAGACAGCTGGAGGTTGTGCGACGCCTTCCCGACTGTCCCGCGAATGTCGTGAAGCGTCTGTGCGCCGGTGGTGACCGGGTTGAAATGAGGACCGGCCCGGATGCCCCGTGAGATATCCCCGCCGGTGTGGGAACTCACGCGTGCGCACCAGCTGGTGTTCTTTTCACGTGTAACGAGCCGAGAAAGACAAAAAAAGGAGGGAAAATTTCCCTCGCCACTTGCCGCATGGAGGCGGGTTTTCAGCTTCGGTTATAATGTAGGCCGTGTTGATTTGATTATATGAATGACATCAACGCGCGCATGAATTTTCGGCCGTTTCAAAAAAAAGTTTTCAACCACACTTTAAATCGTACAAAACAGTTGCAAAATAAGCAAATATTTACCGTAAGTTGCAAAAAGAAAGAAAAGATTAGAAAACGATACCAATGTCGTAGAATGCCATAATCGAACGAAAAAGACGAAAATGTAAAGAAATAAATTCGAAGAGTAGATTATTCGTCATAACATATTCTGTGTCATCTGTTCGACCTTGATGACCACGTACAGTTAATAATGAAAGCAATTTTTTTGCAAAACTTTTTTTTATATTCGCACGCGCGCATCAGTTTTGGGTTTCCAGAGGATGTCATCCATACAATCAAATCACCATGGCCTAATCCTTCAGCAGCGGACGGAACCACGCCTCAAAACGGTAAAATGTGTTTCAGTTGTTGTTGGCCAAATTCACGGGGATTTGAGGACGGCAAATACGGGTGTAGAGCAAACTGTCGTCTGCAAAGTTGCCGCTCAAACTGTCGTCTGCGTGACTGTCACTCAAACTGTCGCCTGCCACACTGTCACCCAAACTATCGTCTGTCATGCTGTCACTCAAACTGTCGTCTGGAAACTGTCGCTCAAACTGTCGTCTGTCATGCTGTCACTCAAACTGTCGTCTGTCATGCTGTCACTCAAACTGTCGTCTGGAAACTGTCGCTCAAACTGTCGTCTGTGTAGCTGTCACTCAAACTGTCGTCTGTGTAGCTGTCATTCAGACTGTCGCCTGCGTAGCTGTCATTCAGACTGTCCGAACCTGGCAGTACTGAAACCGTCGTCTTTACCTGATGCTACAGCTTCCGTTCATAATATCGACAGTCGCATTCTTTAGCTAGGGCACTACTCTTCAAGAAGAGGTTTAGGTTTCGGCTTATTCGTGCTTTGGATCGGGCTTTCTTTTTTTTTGACCGATATTACTTTTTTCGCCAGCCAAACTTACGTTGCATATTGCACTGCCGATTTGATACTGGCTTGTTAATTTGATACATGTACTATCTTTTTTAATATGATACAGTTGTAGCCCTCAAATGATGCTCCTGTGTGGTTGACAGCGCCAAACGTCACGACACAGGCAGGCAAAGGGAGTTACGTATAGACCCAGCCGTTCTGTGAATTAAGTTATGCCGACTGTGGCGTAAACACGTTACCTTACACACCTGTCACCACACCTGACGTACACGACGTAACAGCGTCCCGTGCACCTGTGTCCCGTGTAATTTGACACCTGTGTTCTGCCGTAATTTGATCCGTTTTTTGACGTGAACTTGACGGGAAAACGCGCATGAGAGAAAATCAAGTTCAGGATTCGCGCCCACGAATGCTCAGTGCGCATGCTCGAATTAAGCCTTGCGTTTTGAGAAGAATGGACTTGCCTTGTTGCCATGACAACGTAAACCAGGTTCGGCGTGATTTGGTTAAAATGGCGGATTTCTTTTTAAGTGTACGAAGTTTGTAAAGGAAGATGCGGCAATGAGATTAACAAGCGGACGGTTGGACTGAAATAGAAGCGAACACGCGCCTCTGCGTCGATAGAAATACGGAAAGGAAGAAAAAAAGTAATAAAAGTCATAAGAAGTGAAAGTTAGCAACGTATAAAAATGAAAGTTAGACGTCTAAAGGTGAAAGTGACGTGTAAAAGTGTTATACAAAATATAACAGTGAAAGTTATAATGCCTTAAGTCAGAGTGAATGTTAGAAATTGTCTAAGTGAAAGTAATTACCAAAAATGAAATTTATAAAAAATGAAAATTTTAAAAGTGAAAGCTATGAAGGCGAAAGTTATAAAAGTGAACGTTATTAAAGTGAAAGTTACAAAGTGAAACTTTTAAAAGTGAAAGTTATAAATGTGAAAGTTATAAATGTGAAAGTTATAAATATGAAAGTTATAAATGTGTAACTTATAAATGTGAAAGTTATAAACGTGAAAGTTATAAACGTGAAAGTTATAAAAAAAGTTATAAAAAATGAAAGTTGAAAAAAGTGAAAGTTAAAAGTAAAAGTTATAAATTATAAGTGAAAGTTCTAAAAGTGAAAGTTCTAAAAGTGAAAGTTAGAAAAGTGAAAATTAGAAAAGTGAAAGTGATAAAAGTGAGAGTGTTAGCCTGGGAAATCCCCCGGCCGGTGACAGTGAGTAACGTTAGACCCGGGAATAACGACTTTCCCCGCAGGTGACGGTTTTGTTCCGGTAATTCTGGGTTCATGAGAAGCGAGTTTGCGGTAATCAGCGCCCGTTATTTCCCCTTCAAACACTTCATTAAATAACCCATCCAACACTCCAACACTTCATTACTTTGTCGTTTGCAGCCGGGAAATTCATCAACCCGGGATTGAAGCCGCCACCCGACCGCAGCCGGCGGCATTGTTGTGAGATTGTCGTGTCATTGTTGTGGCATTGTCGTGCCATTGTCGCGGCGGATCGGGCCGTGTTTGTAGTGCGCGCCGGTAGGTCAGCACGGGTGAGTGGCCGGTACAACACGCCACTAGAGATCCGCACACAGAAAACACGCGGAGCTGAATATATGAAAGCCGCTTTTGTGCGGCAAACGCCCCGCTTCGCACATGGGCCAGGCGGGAAAATTCTCACCGGTCCTTTAAATACAGAGTCGTGCAATCACCAAATATTGGCCTTTCCGCCGAAGCCTCCACCAGGCCTTCCCTCTATGCAGAGGTTTGGGTTATTTTTGGCATGTTTTAGGCTTTTCATTTGTTGGGGAAAAAAAAAAACAGTGCAAAAAAGAAACCCCGATTAAAAAAAAAACCTAAAACACGCCGAAAATAACCCCAAACCTAAATCTTTGCTTGGAGAGTAGAGACTAAATATTCTCCTACTTCGCACATGGACCCAGCGGGAAAATTCTCACCGGTCTGTACATTAGGGTCTAGTCTCCAACAGACATTGCAGGCTGAATTAATGGTAGAAATCGGCCTAAAAAGAACGTAGCTGACCAGGGGAGTTAGCCGGCGGCCATAGAGGGTCCAGTTTGCATCCATGCAGGTAACTCCCCTGGACAGCTACATTCTTTTTGGGCCGATTTCTACTATTTACTCAGCCTGCAAAGTAGTCTTTTGGAGACTAGTCTGTAGTCTGGTTTATTGGTGGTCCAGCCGTAGCCTCCTGGTGACCAGGCCTTTATACGGAAATACGGATCTTAGAATACGGCGAAAAGGACAGTAAAATTGGCCAGGCGAGTCAGTCCGCGGAAGGTAGTCTTTTCCCTCCGAATTGCGCGGCCAACCAAACTCCGCTGGCAAATATTCTCCTATACATAGCCAGCGTAGTTAGTCTGGTAGAGACTATAGACTATAGAGTCCCGCACAGTCACCAAATATTGTCCGTTCCGCCGAAGCCTGATTAACCCCACCGCAAACCGCTCATCGCTAATCCGATTGCGGAGGATCACGGCAGATAGCGATGACACAGGGAAAGAGGATTGCGCCAAATCTCCCGCAAACCCAGCCACAAACGGAGAATTACAAACTACACATGTATAATATATAAATACAACGTGAGGTCACATATGTGATACGGTAGAGTTGTCATGCGGTAACGACCAACATACAGATAGTGATTTTGTTTGTTTCGCATAACCGGTAAACCGCCTTTAGGCGTAACACACCAGTTTTGTACATGTACGTACATGTACAAGCTGCGTAAGACCGGACTGTAAGGTTTGAACCACTCACACCGGGAAGGTCCCCTACTCTTTTCAATAAGTCCGGTGGGTTCTTTAACGTGCATGGGGTGTGGCTCTCCCCAAACACGGGACCTTCATTTAACGTTCTATCCAAAGGGACGTGATGACATATTTAGCCAAATAAAGAAGATTTTATACTGATCAAATCTCCCAGCTAATAATATAATTGTCATTTTATAAGCGATTCTGAAATGGCTAATTACAAAGTTACACATGTATAATATAAAAATACATTAAAAACACGGGGTCACATATACTAGTATCATATGTTTTTTTGCGGTAGGATCGGTAGTAATGACCAAAATGACCAACAGTTACTAGAGGCGATGTCACATCCAAATAAAGATTTTACCGACTAAATTGTTCAGCTAAGCGATTCTGAAATAGCTAATTACAAAGTAACACATGTATAATAAATAAATACGGCAAACTCTGGGCACATATCGTTTGGTCACGTATCGTTGCGGTAGAATTTTCTTGTACCCACTGGTGAGGCATACCAGTAGCATCAAATAAGATGTGTTTTTTAAACTTACAACAGATAGTGATGACATACATATCGAAGGAAGATTTTACCGTGGATTTCACTGTCTAAATCTCCCAGCTAAGCGATTTTGAGATGGCTAATTTAAAAGCTATACATGTTTAATATATAAATACAGGAAAACGCGCACTGGGTCACAAATATCTTTCGGTAGAATTTTCATCTAGTAACGGCCAACAGATCATACACTGACGACACAGCGAAAGATTTAATTGACTAAAGCTCCCCTCTAAGCGATTCTAAAATGGCTAATTACAGAGTTATACATGTATAATGAATAAAATACACAGATACTTGGAAGCTTGTCTGAACAAGTTTTGCGGAACCGCGTATTTTCTAGCCTCTACCAGGCTTCGGGAGGCGGCTGGAAAGAATAGAGATCGGCCAAATAGAGAGATAACATGTCGAGGGAGTTGGTCTGCTCTGGAGAGCGGCAAACTGATCTCTCCAGCAGGTCAACTCCTCTGGCATGTTATCTTTCTAGTTGGCCGCTTTCTATACTTTCCGTCCGCCTCCCGAAGCCTGGTAGAGGCTACGTATTTTCCCAACCGGGTGTTGTTGTTCCCACACGTTAAGAGCCCGGCCGGCGGTTTCCCCATCATTTGATTATAGATGCATAATGTATGTGGTTAAATACAGGTATCCTCGGTGTGCACAGAGGGGGGGAGCTGGGACTATTCTCCAAGAGGTTTAGGATTTCGTTTTTTAACGTCTTTTTAGGTACGTTTTATTCGTGTTTTTTTTTNTTTTTTTTTTTTGTACTGGTAGCTTTTGGCCTGTCAAACTACGGTGGTGTATTGGGTAGCCTCTACCAGGCTTCTGTAGGCGGCTGGAAAGAGCAGAAATTGGCCAAACTGAGAGAGATAACATGCCGGGGGAGGTGGAGAGTAGGAGAGTAGGAGAGTAAATTTTGCCGCACTCGAAAATGTACTTTCTCTCGACATGTTATCTTTCTATTTGGCCAATTTCTACTATTTCCAACCGCCTCCAGAAGCCTGGCAGAGGTTTCGTATTGGGTACTGTCCTGCCGATTTGATTCTCTCTTGTTATGTAGCTACCAAATAAAGATCTGCTTGGAGATTTTTGAGTCTTCATTTGCAAAGTCATGCCAATACAATTGCCTTTACTATACTATACAAAGATACTACATGGTACAAAGCAATAATAGGGACAGACACAATACTGTCTGGCAAAACTTATACTGTACTTCTACTGCTACGCTTGCTATTAGGTTTTTGCTTACTCTCCAAGCAGAGGTTTGGGTTTTGGGGGGTATTTTTAGGCTTTTTTATCGGAGTTTCTCTTTTGCACTGAGTTTGGTGGGAAAAAAATTAAGTGCAAAAGAGAAACCCCAATAAAAAAGCCTAAAAACACGCTAAAAATACCCCCAAAACCCAAACCTCTGCTTGGAGAGCAGTTTTGCTATTACATGTATTTCGCGTTTAACAGCGCAGTAGGAGGTATTTGTGCCTGTATTACGCGCAGAGGGCGGTATTTGTCCCGAGTTGATGATACCAGCAGGGCCCGGCCCGTGTGTGGAGCTGTGTTACCGGCACAGATGGGAGGCGAACCGGCAAATAACAGCCCGGACCGCGGGGAGCTACCGGCCTGACCTTACGGGAAGGGAGCATGGGAACAAATCGGAAAAAAAACACCGAGGAGTTTGGTACAGCCGGGATATACATGTATTAGATACTCGAATGAAATCTCATCTGTATTGGTAGAATCCTAGTAGAATTGGTAGAGTCCTGGTAGAATTGGTATGAATGAGATCTAACGAAAATTTCTTCTGGTGTTGAAACAAATTTGAACTTTAAAACAATGTGTTACATATACACAGTTGCCTCTTTCGTCGTCTCGGGTATCTATACTAGGGGGATAGGCTGCCCTGTCCAAGACTTACTGTACTTCACCTAGCGACATGCGTCGGAACTACAGCCATTAAAACACGCACATTCGTTCAGTCTGAATATTACAAAATGTGTATACGGTCCTGTATGTCCTTAGGTAAGGGCATAGAGCAAGGCTTGGCTTTTAACCTTCTGGTACTGATGGATGCTGTATTCAGAACTATGCTCAGCCTGTGATGGTTCGGGATATCCCACACATATCCATAACGGTGCCTGGGGCAAATCTGTGTCCTTGGATACGCAGAGACTATTAAGAACCGTGTCTGATCCTAACCCTAACCCACTCAGGCATAGAACTAGATAGGCACAGTTCTGGTTATTTAAGTTACACCATGACACATGTACATGATTGTTCACACCCCAAACCTTACTTCACTCTAACATAGAGGGGTAACGACTCGGTCAACAAAAGGTTCGGTTAATAAATCTTTAATTCTGTGCAGCTGACAACGTTATATTCTATACAACACGTGACATGTTAGAGAATTCTTACATACATGTTACATGCACACATACATATGTGTACACACACATACATGTACATACATACAGGTACATGTACATAAACCCACAATCTTTTCCATTGTGGGATGCAGCAAATATCTGAGAGTTTTTACATCTATAAAACTGATCTATCATGGTTTACAGATACAGATGCTCCACCAATATAACAAAATATAAAACAGTAGGGATGGACATTGTGGACCTTAAATACAAATCATTAAAAATGTACAGTTATCCTTTGATATTAGCTCTGGTCTGTCTGCCTTTCATTGTCATGTTTTAAGTCTTCTGATGAATTGTGTAGAAACAAATAAACAATACTGTATATTTTGAAAATTGCAAAAAAAAAGAAAATTGCAATCATTCAATAACTCTGTGGCATTGGAGCTGGAATGTACTGATGTACAGAATTCCTGTTACCATAGAAATGGTAGTTTCCATGGCAACGCTGGTTGCTAGGGAACAGGGAAGGGTTACCATGACAACCAGTAATTACAGTAGACTTTTCTTTTCACATACAAAATATAAACATCTCGATTCATACAACAGTATCTGTCGGTGTATGCAGTTTTAGTACATATACATGTATGGGACTGAGGGTGGGTGTTTTAAAGTTTTTCAACATTTGTAGAGGATTTCTGAGTTGGAGTTATTTTCCTACTGTCTGGCACAGGTTTTCTTGTAACTGTGTGGAGAGAGTTCTTGTTTCTGTGTAGAATTCTAAGTAGAATTCTTGTTTCTGTGTAGAATTCTGAGTAGAGCATGACAGCTGTTTGACTGTTGTTCATGTATTGCAGATTGTGAGTCTGACATTGTAAAACTTCCACAGATCACTGTTTACCGACGGTGTGTTTGGCCATTTTTGTGGCAGCATAAACTTCACACTTCAGTCACATGTAGGTTACTAGATCCCTTGGATACTAGTTAGTATTCCCTCCCAGTGAGAATACTGAGCTCTGTTCTACCTAAGCCTCCCCCCCTGCATCGTCACCACCCTCTTCAACTTGTTCCCCCTCGTCCTCACCCCCCTCTGGCTCCTCTGCCTGCTCCCCCTCCCCCTCTCCCTCTGTAGGGGGGGTCTCCTCTGCTGGGGGGGCCTGGAAACAAACAAGAACAACATCAGTGACATGTTATCATGAAAGTTCATCTGTATTGGAAGTAATCATAGTAAAACAATGAACTTTATTCCAACACACAGTTTACAGAGATCAAATTTTCAGTTGGTCCTTCATTATCCTGAAGAAGGCGACAGTGGTCGCTGAAAATTTTATCTCTCTGTAAATTGTGTGTTGGATTAAAGTTCATCGCTTTACTATCAGTAACATGTCATAATAACAACATTCAGTGAACAATCAGATGCACTGATTCACAAATTAAGAATAATTTCATCACTTGGACATCCAAAAAGTTTGAAACATGACAAATTATAATCGTTGAAGCGCTTTAAACAAGTTAACAAGTCAAACCTTTCATTAGATTTGTTTGAACTTTGACTCAAAAATTCAAAGCTGCCAAAATCTACAAAACTTCAAACAAGAATTTGCTGTGCTATAAAATGTTGGTGTCCAGTCAGTAACCATCGTAAAAACGCATTAAATTTAAAAAAAGTATTCTGTTAGGAATGGGAAAAATTTAACGAGAACAGTTCATTGTGGTTTGATTTGATTTGATTGTGCACAAAAGTGGCGTTAATGTTAGGGTGAAATGAAGTAACTGAATTTTTCCATAAACTTTCTTTGACATGCTTTAAACATTCCAAACCTTGCATTCCAAAACATGCATTCTAAACCAAAATGTACCAACAATTATTAATCCATGCATAGAACAGTTAGACCGGGTTAGTCCGCCACCATAACCAACTAAACATTAACTATAACCAAAATACAGGAGGTGCAGTACCCAGCAATATTACTAGGGGGAGCCGGAGCCTGGAGTCGCCTGGGGGGATACATTACACACAAACCAAGCCATGAGCGGGGAGAGATGCAAAAATCAAGGTGAAGTCGCAAGCTTTGGTGGCAAGAAAGACATGGCAGAGAAAGAAACATTTCTGCAGATAAAACAAGAACCTGCTTGGAAGTGTTACTAGATCATTTTCCCACATTGCAGTGATAGCATGAGTTGCAGCTTAGAAGTGTGCAGACAGAACTTTAATAGCAGAGCAGAGCAGACTTTCCCTGTCTTTTAACTCAATACAGTTTAAACCCAGAGATGTGAAACTGCCACCCACCAAGTCCCACTACAATCTTATAACCCTACAATTTCAGTAAATTAGCATTTCTTCCATACATACACTTCTTTTTACACATTTGAAATCTATCCAGTTGTTTGAGTAAAAGATTTCTTGTGTACCTCATTACCTGGATGTCTAACCTTCATCTACACACCCACACATTTTAATCATTACGTCCGACTCGGTAAAGGTTAGACATCCAGGTACAAGATATGGCAAAAAACAGTTACTCAAGCAACTGGATATGATACCTGTTGTCAGTGACACTGACTTTGTAACCACAAGTTTAGACAGTACAAGTTCTTACCTCAGCTGGAGCCTCCTCAGGTTTGGGTTCCTCTGTGAAGGCGGGAGCTTCCACCACAGTCTGAGACACAGACACGGAAGGCGCCGCGCCGCCGGACATCTCCTGGATGGAGCGCTGGAGGGCCTCGAACGACTCCATTCTCTGGGCTACTACCTCACGGATCAGAACTGCAGGGGCAAAAGTAATTAGTTATTTATTAATAAAAATAAATGAATAAAGTTATTATTGATAAGTTTATTGCAAGTCCTGCAGCAGGGATAATACCAAAAATGGGAAAAGGATGAACAAACAATGAACCACAATGATTTCACAGATCAGAACTAGAGTGGCAAAAAAGTTCTTAAGCTGATAATAAGTCTACATGGGGGACAATTGCAGAAGGGAAAGGATAAGCAAACAATGAAGCACTATACGTACATAACATGTGACCACTGTACTCTAAAAACTACACTGTAACTTTGTAACTTGTTGGGTTTGACTTCTCCCTTTTTCTGAGACAGTGGAAGACCAACAAAGATCCCAGTTTTACTCCAATGATAGCTACATGTATCATACTTTGTGTACTTCAAACAGACAGTTAAGCCTTACCATCCACCATACTTAATGATAGCTACATGTACATGTATCCTAGTAGTTTGTATACACAGAAAGGTAAGCTACACTTTGTGTACACAGAAAGGTAACTATATAAAACTTACCGTCGACCATGGTCCTGCCCAGTACAGACTTGTCAATGGCCTTCTCTACTGTCTCCATCAACCACGGCAGGAATCCGGACTCCACGTCTAGAACAAACAAACAAACAAACAAACATTAGAAATGCTCGTCTTGAGCTGTCCACGGTTCTGAAGATATATCACAAGGACTATCATAAGAGTGGAACTTACTGCCACAAAGTACAGTAGGGATATAATTAAGATGGCTTTAAACAACAATGCCTGCATGGTTACATGTGACAGGTTGTTCGGTATAATAAAGCCAGCTGCCGCCGCGCCGCGTGCCTGCGAAGCTGCTGTGTGATATCGAAAAGCCGTTATACCAGCCATACAGATATCATACAGTCAGGGTTCTCGCCAGCGCATTTGAGCGTCGGGGGCCCCGACGCTGTGAATTTTTACCCCGACGCTGTGATTTTGCCCCCGACGCTGTGGTGCAGCCAGCGTCGGGGGGTTTTGTTGTTTTTTCCCTTTTCAATCTGTCCTGTAGTAATAGTGAATGAATAGTACTTGATTTGAATTTGAAAGCAAATATTGTCTTTGCCCTTGTCACAAGGAACACCTCAGACAATGGAGAACAATGTAATTAATTGGTCCGGGGGAAAGTAAAGGTACCGCTCGGACTCGCCCAGTCGGGAAAATGATCTTCGGGGAATCCCTTAGTATAGCAACCAATTTTTCCCGGTAAAAATACAATTATGAAAATACAATGCCAGTGAAAATCATCTCTGTTTGTAAGAAAACCCATTAAAAGTCTCTAGATACCGTTATCTCGGCAAAGAATGCGGCAAATAGCTTTTTTTGTAACCAAACATCGGGCCTGTCTTGCTTATTTTCGTCCGCGGCGCCATTTTAAATTAAAATCTCGGCCCAACTCTCGCGAGACTTGATATCCTTATATCATTCGTGGGAGTCAGGTGATCACGAGATCTTGCGTTCAGCGGCGAACTAGCGGGTCAGAAGTTAGACAAATGTTTCCAGAATTGTTTTGGCCATTCTGAACTGCCATCGAGCTAAAATTTGGGGGGAAATGAAGGATATAATATTCTAAACAGCCACAGAGATGACATTGTTGGCAAGGCTGGTATTTGAAATGAGATTCTCCCTCGTGGCCGAGGCGCGTATGGCCCAGGAGTTTCCACAATGCGTGACTGATTTTCTACTCCCCTGTTCCCCTTGAAATCTGTTTTTGACAAACTTGTCCTTGCTGTAAAAGTGTAACTGATATTTTTTCACGGGTCACATGAAGCTACCACTGTATTAGATTGTTTTGATACAGCATACAAAAGTCCCTTTGAAGGTAAGATATTGTGTTGAAGTTTGTCTTACATTACCGGCAAGTTCAATTCAATGAAGCCTTTTTTTGTGGGTGATTATGCCCCTTTTATGTTTTCTACTCTACTTGAATGAATCCTTTTTTATGTACATGAGCTTTTAAATTGATGAATTATTTTTCAGTCAAAGAAACTACTTCAGACTTGGATTTGCATAAGTTGAAAATTGTAAGAAATAGTAGAACACTGTCTTTATTCGTTGTTGCAGAAAAGTTTGTACCTTGAAGAGAATAGTTTCAGTAGCAGTAAATATGGCCTATGTTGTCAAACATACATGTGTATCACATCTTCAGTAACTTGACATAAAATTGACTACTAATGTGTTTTGTTTATTATGTAATAAAAGTTTTCCTTGCTGCAATTAAGAAGGCATTGCAAAACTCTACTTTACAAAATCTGGCCCTCAAAATGTAGGATATGGTGTTTCAGGGGGTTATATTAAGTTACAAGTTTAAGAA
This sequence comes from Branchiostoma belcheri, assembly GCF_001625305.1. Lineage (NCBI taxonomy): Eukaryota > Metazoa > Chordata > Leptocardii > Amphioxiformes > Branchiostomatidae > Branchiostoma > Branchiostoma belcheri. The sequence continues at coordinate 205,545 of NW_017803514.1, read as the reverse complement.
TCGATACCCCCCCCCCATAATACACATTGTGTCTGCACCGCGCTCGCCGTGTGGCTTCGCTGCATTAGGTCCCCCTACGCTGTGAAAAAATCCTGGTGAGAACCCTGATACAGTCAAATAAAGGCATTTCATTATTTTCTATTGATCTACTGAATTGTCTTGACTTTTCTGTTAACTGTAGGTTCCAATAGCATGAGTGAGAAAATAACATCAAGTCTTGTAAGACCGTCCCTACAGATACAGGACTGGTGTTTAATTCTTTTTTCATTGATCTTTCAATGGTTTTGGCTTTTCTAATCTGTTGTGAGACTAAAGGATTGTAAAACTCACCTCTCTCCACCGGATCGTAGAAGTAGCCGTTATCTGCCAGAGTGCCGAACACAGACGGGATGAGGTCGGCCAGGTAACTCTGGGCGAACGCTCGGGCTGCGATCTTCTCCGCTGTCTCCTTTTCCTTCCGCAAAACTTCTCGCTGCTGCTTCATACGCCGCTCCTAAAAACAAACAAACAAACAAAACAATTAGATAAACATCCAACATTTCATGCTGCTGCTTTTTTAATATGCTGCTCATACAGAATCTGACACACAAAAGTCAGCAAACATTCAACACAGCAAGTGCATACACAGCAGTTCTCTTCCTGTTATCATGACTGCAAAGCTGCAGTTTTTCTAACTGAATGTCACAAAGGGGGATGAAGTAGAAACATGAGTAAAAGCACAAATGAATGACTGACTAAACGAATGATGAAGTGGAAACAAATGAAAGAATGAATGAGTGAGTGACTAGACCAGTGAAGAAGTAGAAACATGGATGAAAGCACGATCGAATGAGTGACTAGACAAATGATGAAGTGTAAACATGAATGACAGCACGAATGAGTGAGTGACTAGACGAACCTTCTCCTCGCGATGCCTTCTCTCCTGCTCCTCCAGTCGTTGTGTCTCCACCAGCTCAGCGTTTCTCAGCTCCTCAAACTCCCTCTGCTGAGCCCGCAGGTTAGCCAGTTCCTCCTCCTCCATCACCTCAAGTAGGGCCTGTTCAATCGTCTTACCCACTAGCACCTCCAGGATGGGCTTTACTTCTATGTCAAAGTCAAACAGCTGGGGGGGGGGGGAAATATCATTGTTAACTCACTCACACTCACTATCCAGTACAGTAACTCTTACTCTAAACAACAGAATCTAGAGCACAGCCTGCTCAATCGTCTTACCGACCAGCACCTCCAGGATGGGCTTTACTTTTATGTCAAAGTCAAACAGTTATAACTAACTCTACCATACCAGAGCGTCATTGTTTGGGAGAAAACATCATTCACTCTCAAACTGAGATACTGACATTCAGTGCAGTCAGTACAGAGTTGGTACAAATCAGCACTTTATGTAGTAAAATGAAAACTTCTATCAGGAAACATGTGTTTGTGTTACTTACATCTCCCTCGTATATCTGTGTCGCCACATCCTTGCCAGTTTTAGCGGGGATGAAGAGTGGGGAGGGGGGTCTGTGCTACTATATAACATGTGTTTGTGTTACTTACATCTCCCTCGTATATCTGTGTGGCGACATCCTTGCCAGTTTTAGCGGGGATGAAGAGTGGGGAGGGGGGTCTGTCCAGGAAAGTGTCGGTCTGAGTCTCCACATCAGCCTCCTCCACCCTGTCCGTGAGTTCTTCCAGATAGAGCTCCGTCTGCACGTCGATGTGTTTTCTGCCCTCCACAGCTTCAGGCGACCGCGGTCGCAGCTGCTCCTTCGCGCGCTTCCGGGCGATCGCTCGCCTCCGCGCCTCCTGCTGCCGCTGGATTTCTATTGGGTCCGGCTGGGCAGACTGGGGGGAATAAACAAAAATAAGCAAACAAACAAACAAACAAACAAACACCCTGCTGCCGCTGGATCTCTATTGGATCTGGCTGGGCAGACTTGGGGAACAGAGTAAACAAAAAGGTTACACAAGCAAACAAGGAAAGACACCAGGGGGCCCAAAATATAATCATTTCTAGGTCTTGTCAAGACCTACCCACCTACCAAGTTTCATGACAGTCCACCTTAAGCTTCTTGAGTTACATACACACAAACACACACATTTAACGCTATGGAAAACATAACCTAGCAGACTGGAGGGGACAAGGAAGGATCAGGTTTTGACCATCAGAAACATCTTAGTTTAACATCTTTTACTTGAAAGTTGAAGCTGCAGTAGCAGAAAGTTCTGTACCTACTACTTTTCTCAATTATTCATCAACTTGCATGAAACCGACATTAAAATGCAGAAACTTGTACCCAGTGGATCGCCGCGGGTTAGAAAAACACTTAGTGCCCCAGGTTAACCCTGGAAAATCCACTCAGGAGCGATGAAACATGTATGAAGGCAGGTAAGAAGGTAGAGAATTACTCACCGCGGGCAGGGTGTGCTGTGCATACGTATTGCCGCGCACGATTCTCCGGTCGTACATGATGTTACCGTAGAGCGCTGTGGAGTCCCTGCGAAGTTTTATAAACATTCCGTATGTTAATATGGCAATCATATTGAAGTCGGCAGAACAGGCTTTACTGTTCATATACTGTTTCATTCCTGATGTCATTTTAGAGCTTCAAAATGCTTCACTGACACTCAGATCTATAATATAACATCAATATATTAATATGGTGAAGTACTTTTTCTAAAACTGTATTTTCTGTTGATGAAGTAAAAAAAATTGACTAGGAGATAATCATGCCAATCAATGAATCACAATAGTGAACTGTAGATTTATTTTTTAAGAATTCTAATTTCTCCCATGTTTCCCTTGAACCTTTTCTTGACACTGTCACTTGTGTTGTCATGTATTTGAGTATTGTTTACTATGACGAAAACCCTAACGTATAACTACAAAACCATTGCTGTACTGTTCTCTTCTAAATTTCCTCATTAGTATATGATATTTTACAAAGGAAGACAAGAAAGGGTCATCAGTGAAACACTTGTTGAATCTCTCTATAATTTATGTTGATACACATTCAGTACTAGTATATATTTTCTTCAAAATAAAGATGAAAAGGCATAGGTTGATGTCTGGCATTTCTTTATGAATTATCAACAAATCATCGATCACTCTTTCCAATTTTTCCTGTGGTTCTGGTTTAGAGAATAATTTCTGTAAAATCTGTGCATCTCACAACACAACAGTATCCAAACGACACACCTCCATAGAACATGGAACTATGGAAACAGGTTTGAAAGCAGAGAGAGAACAACAAGGTAAAACTGTGTAAAACACACGAAAAGGTTGTAATAAAACGTGTAACTACGTAGATAAATGTTAAAGTGGTGAGACTTACTGTCCCTGTCCGGCGTCCCTGTACTTTTTGCGTTGTTGCACGGCCCTTGGTCGGGAAGAGAAGGTGTATGTGCCCCCGCCATGTTGTTCTTTTTGCTGCGGTAGTACCGTCGTCATTTTGGCGTTTTTACTCTGTCAGTCCTCAACACGGGAGCTCTGAGACGTGTGGAGTCGGTCCTAGGACGGGTTTTTGTTGAAATCTGAGGAAAAGTTGGTGAAAATGTTGGCTAATTTTCCCGGCACGGCTTGACGACCCTTTCACCCTGTTCTCTGCGTGGAAACAACAGACGGAAACAGGAGATGTTTAGAGGGATCACTTAGGGAGCGAAGAATGTATCCCTCCGCTTGGAAAGGCAAGAATCTTCCAATATTTGCAGTAAGATATAACGAAACAGCACAAAATTGGGTCTTAGGTTCTGATTGCTTCTTTAAGATAATTTTAGGTTAGTAATGGTGCCGATATTGGTCGTTTTAATTAAATGATTGGTACTATTTTCTGTGCGTGAGGATCTATGGCTGCGTGCTGAGGCGTAAATATTAGAAGCCGTCTCCAGGGGCAACAACAGATCGGATGACATCGTCCTTATCGTCACGCGAGATTTTGCGGGACTTCGCGTGAACAATCTACCGTTTTAGTTTATCAAATTTCCCATTTATTTCTGATACTTTGTTTATCAACAAAACGTACAAAGTCTGCGAAAAGAAAACAGATTGACTGAAAAAATGAAAGTGAAAAAATCGAAGAGTTAAATTTGAGGTCAAAGGTGAGATTACTCCCAGAGGTCATCGACGGTAAAGGCGGCATGTAGCGAGTCACAAATATGCTAATGAGTAGCATGCTAATGACTATGCTAATGACTACTATACCAATGAGTATAGCAACACTGACACTTATAACATTACATACATCTACTAAGTGTTTACTTGGTGTCCCAGCCCATTTATGCTCATCAATGCCCAGCCATGCCCAGCCCAGCCCATCCATGCCCACCCGAGCTCATCCATGCTCATCTATGCCCAGCCCAGCTCATCAGTGCCCATCCATGCCCAGCCCATCCCAGCCTAATCCATGCCTATCCCAGCCCATCCATACCCATCCCAGCTCATCCATCGCCCACCCGAGCTCATCCATCGCCCACCCGAGCTCATCCATGCCCATCCCAGCTCATCCATGCCCACACATGCCCATCCCTTCCCATCTCTGTCCATCCCAGCTCATCCATGCCGATCTCTGTCC
>NW_017803514.1:198970-200310 GCF_001625305.1 Branchiostoma belcheri | reverse complement strand
AAATGTCTAATTTCTATTCTTTTCTAGCTTCATCTCGCTTAGTAGTGATTGTATGGATATATGCGGCTGTGAGATTACTTAGAGTAGGTTTATCAAAAGTTAAAAGGAATACAAATTTCTCTTTACTAGTCAAATATCTGAAGTGGGGAAATATACTTAATACATGGCTGAAAAATATGAGTCTATCTCTACTATACAATGGGCAATCTATGGTGAAATGTATTTCGTCTTCTATTTGGCCTACGTAAACTACAGAATTGACAGGTTCTTTGTTCTAGAGGAGTGCGGTTATGTCTTCCTGATTCGATTCGTAATTTGTGACAACTGATTCTTAGTTTTGTAATGGAGGACCTGTGACGTATGTTCGCTAAGTTGAGATATTTTTCTTCGTTATAGGAATGTTTTAGTAATCTGTATAGACGTAGTTTGTTCTTAGCATTCACAGCTTTGCTATCATTGTGAATTTCGGATAGGAATGTCTGAAAATAAATGTCTTTTAATCGCTGGAAAATTGATGAAATTGTCTTTTCCTAGTCAGGAGAAAGCTCCAATCTTCCGCCTCTCGTGACCGTACGTCCTGTACTCTGATAACAGGCAGTCACCGCTCTTTAGCCAAATTAAACACATTCATTAATTAAAAACTAACGATTGAAAACCAAATTTATTTAGAGTTAAGGTTCAACCTCTTTAATCTTGGTAACTTTTTTCAGGTAATGGATGCGCCAAATTGTTGCGCAGTACGAAACCTAACCAAAATAATATCGCGCCCAAAATGTGTGATGTCTGCAGAAAGAGACAAACGTTAGATCAAGGACAATTTCTATGATGGAAGCTTCTTGGTTAGATGTCTTTGGTATATGTAATTTGATTAGAAAGAAAACCCTATAGCAGTAAAGTTTAATTCTTTAACTTGTCCGTCGCGAGGTACTGCAACTCCACACATCTTGCGAAAGAATATATTGGAGTAAGGCTCGAACCAAAATCTCCCACAGAAACAAAACAGAAAACAAACCGAAACACTCATTAAGTTGACGCACATTTCTTGCCCAAGACTTCGGCTTCAAGACTGCAAAACTGCATCAATACAGCGCATTTCCAACCAGTTCGCGCCTCTAGAAATTGCTGTAACTTTCATTGATATGGAGAAGACTAATAATGTGTGGAAACCCTTCCTTTAAACTATCTTTCAGTAGCCATTTGTTGTCACCATTCCAGGTGGAAAAGGTTATTTTCTGTCAACCTGATCCTAGATCATGTGAAACATCTTCCTATATATCTTTTCCCCTTGACTTTTGTTCCTGTAGCAGTTTATAGTAGAGAGCAAATCTAGTTCGTGCATC
>NW_017803514.1:187894-194633 GCF_001625305.1 Branchiostoma belcheri | reverse complement strand
GGGATGGGCTGGGATGGGCAGGAATGGCCTAGGATGGGCAGGGATGGGCAGGAATGGCCTAGGATGGGCTGGAATGGGCAGGGATGGCCTAGGATGGGCTGGAATGGCCTAGGATGGGCTGGAATGGGCAGGGATGGGCTGGAATGGGCAGGGATGGGCTGTGATGGGTAGGAATGGGCTGGGATGGGCAGGAATTGGCTGGAATTGGCTAGGATGGGCAGAGATGGGCTAGAAGGGCGTGCGGATGGGCAGAAATGGGCAGGTATGGGCTTGGATGATGAAGTATGTGGTAAGATGAGATACCTAGAACCCTACACATTAGTAACTGTTTGGTATGTACATAGTTAATATATTTACAAGTGTCAGTGTGGTTATAGTCATTAGCATAGTGCTCATTAGCATATTTGTGACTCGCTACATGCCGCCTTTACCTCATCGACCTACAAGACAAAATGGCGTCGTCAGTGCTTTTTCCGGCGAGTGCGAGATTTCTCTCCGGTTTTCGCCACTTCAGCAGACTTTCCCGCGCCGCGCCGGCCTCCTTCACCTCGCTATGCCGTCCTCACAACCACAGCTTATCCACCACAGCCAGAAACTTCAGCCAGCCGACGCCACGGGCCGAGAAAGCCAAGTAGGTCAACGTTCAAGCGACCGGTATATAGTAGACTCGGTCACAGTCATGTAACGTTATGAAATTCCGCATCAAAAACTCTTTTTTTTTTTTTCATAGGTTAAGTCTGTTGTCTTGTGTCATGGTATGGGTTATATCCCTGATAAGTAAGTATGCACGTCATAGATTGTCTTCAACATGTAATTCTTAAATAACTGGTTATACGAGTTTTGTGTGTCATGTAAACTAGTGACTGTGTAAACTTTATCCTTAATCGGCCCCCAAAGGACTTTCCTTGCATTTATTTGTTCATGTAAATGTGCCAGGTTTGCCTCTGGTAGCCTGGCCCTGGATTCAGCGCCAGCCCCTCAATTTGACTTTCTAAGAGGGGTGTCAATCACTCAAATTGTAAAACTTTCCTCTGGGGGCATGTTGGCCCTGAATCAGAGGCCCTGGCAAAAGTCTGGCACCCAGGCTAGCCCCTGGAGGCTGCTATATGATACTAATACCCCCCTCCAGTCATGTTGTAGGTAGCAAAGAACCAGCCAGCAGGCTTCTACTTTGGAACCCTGATACGAAGAGAAGAGTTAGTTGTCCAAACATAACACTTAAAAAACTTATAGAAACTGAAACAGGCTTAGAGAGCCTAGAACTTATCTCTGCGATGAATGACAAACAGTTTTGGAGATCAAACTTTGTATGCTCCACCTCTTCGGAGGATGATAGATGATGATGATGATGATGATACCCCCCTCCCCACCTCTCCAGGGTAACAGTACACTACAGCATGGCAGACGGCAGTACTGTCACGGTCCAGTCTAAGGAAGGGGAGAACCTGCTGGACATCGCTATAGAGAACGACCTGGACATCGATGGTTTCGGTAAGACAGTCCGTAAATACATGTACATGGGAGAGAGTGTGTCAGTCTTCAGGTTATCAAAAATGTGTTTGTCTCACCTGCACAGGTGTGTGTGTGTGTGTGTATGTGTGTGTGTGTGATGGTGACAGGTGTGTTTTTACCTGCGCAGGTGTGTGTGTGTGTGTGTGATGGTGACAGGGGTGTTTTACCTGCGCAGGTGTGTGTGTGTGTGTGATGGTGACAGGTGTGTTTTACCTGCGCAGGTGTGTGTGTGTGTGTGTGATGGTGACAGGTGTGTTTTACCTGCGCAGGTGTGTGTGAGGGACGTGTGTGTGTGTGTGATGTGTGAGTGTGCATGTGTGTTACAGTATGTGAGGCTGACAGGTGTGTTTGTCTCACCATCCTGCCCAGGTGTGTGTGAGTCTTCATGTGTCTGTGATGGTCACAGGTGTGTTTTGTCTCACCTGTGATGTTATCCAGTGTCTACCTGCCTACAGGTGTGTGCATGTGTGTGTAATGACAGGTGTGTTTTACCTGCCCAGGTATGTGTGCATGTGTGTAATGACAGGTGTGTTTTACCTGCCCAGGTATGTGTGTGTGTGTGTGTAATGACTGGTGTGTTTTACCTGTCCAGGTGCGTGTGTGTTATGTGAGTCTAACAGGTGTTATCTCACCTGCCTTCAGGTGCATGTGAGGGTACGCTCGCCTGCTCCACCTGCCATCTCATCTTCCAGCAGCCGATTTACGACCAGCTGGAGGAACCGACGGACGAGGAACTGGACATGCTGGACCTGGCCTTCGGGCTCACTGACACGTAAGGGGTTCTTTAAAGATACGTTTCCTTTTGCAAAGAAAAGCCTGCTAAAAGATTTTACAGCCAGATGAAAAAAAACAACATGATTATAGCACATGCCAGATGAGGGCTGTCATGGTTATTGTGGCCATGTTTGCAAGCCTTGAAGATAGCCTTGAATGATCACCGTAAGGGTTCATCTTATCAGCACAGAGGACACAAAACATACTTGACAAGATAAGCCAGAGATACATATAACCTAATTAGGGTAGCATGTCGGCAGAATGTACTGCACCTGCGCAAATCTTGTGATGTATTGTGCATAACACTTTGGCAGAACTTCTCATATAAGGTTAAAATCCCGTCTGTAGTTTCCAAAAGTTATGTAGGAAAAGGTATCCTCTGCAACAGGCAAAATTCTGATGCAACGTTGACCAGACATCCATCGAAAACCGTGAAAAATCAGGGTTTTGCACAGGCGCAGTACATTCTGCCGACATGCTGGTCATGATAGGATACAAGGTTCTCACTGTCTGTGTACTTAGTCTAGTATATTTTGTAATCCTGTCTGTCTGTGCTGCAGTTCCAGGCTAGGCTGCCAGGTGTGCGTAACGAAGGCGTTGGACGGGCTGACGGTCAAGGTGCCGGAAGGAGTGGCGGACGCACGGGACGTCTGACGTCTTCAAGGAACTGGCCGGCCTTCTTAAAGGCTGCAACCCTGAAACTCAAGGAGTCTTCTCTTGTTATCACTTTCTTCTGTGAAACTCAAGGAGTCTTCTGTGTGATTATCACTTTCTGACCATGACTTTTCAGTGAACGCAGACTGTGTGACAGAATCTCATCTGTAGGTGATTTTAGCTTGAACAATGTCAGCATAGTTTTAAGTCCACTAATAAGGGGTCCTATTTTGTTATTGTCCATACAGTAGAACTGTGTAGTAGGGTGATGGTCTGTTTTGTAGACCGGTAGGTGTGAAAGGGGTGAGGAAACTCTTTTGTACACAGAACCGTGCCTATCTAGGTTAGGGTTAGGATCAGGCATGGTTCTGGATAGTTTCTGTATATCCAAGAATGTAGATTTTTCCAGACATCGTTCTGGATAAAGCACAGTTCTGGATACAACACTTCCTTTCTGAACTGGAAGCCTTTGTCCAAATTATGGTTTAGATGTGGATTTCTTTTACTTTTACTTTAGGTTATTTTGGAATGTACTAGTAGACAGTGTCTGGTTAGAAGTTATAGAAACTGCATTTTTTTGGTCAGTCCACTATCAGCATTTTACAAGATGTCTTGTGCATAAGAATTTTCTAAGAATTAATCACAAAAGTGTTTTTTTTTTTCAAAGATTGGTAACTGAGTTCTGAAGGATGAGATGCTACAGGACATTAACATTACAGACCAACTGTGAAACTTGCAGGTTTGAATACAGTCAAAATCAGGAAGAAAATGTTTGCTAGTCTGGGCACGAAATTCTATGTAACAAGTGTTAAAGTTGTCTAAAGCCAGTATGTGTAATATTTCAATTTCTGTAAAAGATGGCAGCAGACAATACATGTATGAGAAATAAAATCATGTACTTTACATTCAAAGAGCACAGAATACAGCATTTTCTACTGGAAAGACAATACTATTAAAGTATTTCCAACCATTTCTGTACCCAGTGCATTTCCAGCTGTTCTCTAATGTACCAGAATTATAAACTCAGATTTCTACTCATGCAGTCATGTCAGTTACAAATGTATGTGTCTGTGTGACATCAATAACACTGATTTGATTTGATTTATTGAGATGCCCTTTAGCCCCATGAGGGGCTAATCTTCCAGGGCTCATTAACAGTACAACACATGAAAACGGTTCCTGACAAAAATAGTCAAATGTCAAAGGTACCTTTTATATAATGAACAAAGACGTTTGGCCAACAATACACTTCTGATGATGGCATTCGACTATTTGTGGTATTTCAGTGTTATTGGTGTCATTATTGTCTTAATGACTTGTTTTGAATTCTATTGATACCACAGAATTAGTAAAACATATCATATTATCAATGACCAGCCAGTGTAGGCTACAGTGTTGTCTTAAACCCCACCATGCCTTTCCTAATGTGATCTCCATACAGCTTAAAGTTTATACAGTGGCAATGATCTTTGCTTCCTTTCTACTGTAGTTTAGGCTTTGAAGCAATAGAGGTATTTAGTAGTGAGTTTTTGGTTTTAAGAGTACATATAATAAAAAAAACAGAATTTTGATGTTGTAGGCAGGACTAATGTGTGTGAGGGGGTAAAGATTCCAATCTGCGATTTGGCTGGCAGAGATCCCGATTTGAGTATTAACATTTTCAGAACTTTTTGCCTTTAATTCATTATATTTTAATGAATGATTATTAAAGTCTTACCGATTAAGTCTGAAGTGGCTACCGATGAAACTTGATCGTGATCTCTACTAGTAAAAGTAAAATCACCAATTCTGCCAGACTGCAATCTCTACTCCGACATATATATGTATGATAATGGTATAATACTAGTATGGAGATACCTTCTACCCATGGATATACAGGTATATAGTAAATAATATACAAAGTATGGTATATTATATATATTTGACATGTTTAATGGACTAGAATTTGATTTTTCAGTAACTAGTGATGAAATAAAGTTCTCTTATATTTACATAATGAGAACGTGTTTCTTTCTGTAGATCTAAGTTTTAATAGTAATTCATGAAAGCAATTGCAAGAATGATACACAAACGTATATTTTTTTAAGTTCGTCAAGTTCGGACTAGCTGCTGCAGTACCGCACTAAATTGATGGAGGGCGCTGCCGAGCGGTGCAAAAACAATCATAACTTCATGACAAGTTTCGTACTATTAAACTTGGCATCGTCAACGGAAGTATATTGGACGGTTAAATAGATGTACACTAACGTTACATGTATAATCAACTTGAATCTAGGATTTCATCTATGATTTTATGATACTTATGCTTTATTCTGTTAGGCCACACCGCCTTAATTTTATGGATGATCACGTCTTCCGAGGCTCTGGCCTGGCTTTAGGCCTGGGTAGTCCATGGTGGTCAGCGACAATGAGGACCGAAGCTCCAAGACTCAAGAACACAGTACATACATACTGTGTCGATTCATAAATTCCGCAAAAATTCAGCATGTGCCGGCCTGTCGTATACGTCGCTATGTATAATGCGCCAAATTCACAATATACCGGCTTTGTATTCCTGTGGTTTAGTAACATTTTTATTTTTCTCTTTTTTTTCGCCCGCGCGCACTAGTTTGAGGGTCTTCAGAAGATGTCATCCATAAAATTAAGGCGGTGTGGCCCGGCCCGATAGCCCCGTCTGTTTACCCTGTATCATGTGTACGTCACATGACTGGTGGTGCCAGTGCGGAAGTCACAAGTAGCGTAGGTCAGAGCGGAACTGCGGCGGGACGCTACAAGTCAACACTCCAACACTCTGGTTCCGTGTTTTCAGTTCCTGTAGTCCTGTAGCTGTTTATAAGCCAGAGGAAGAGTTCTGGGTTCCAGTTTTTAACTCCCGCCCGCCGCAGTTCGATCGACATGTTTCTCTTCAAGACTGTTCTGCTGGTTGTTCTGGTGGTCTGGAGATGTTACGCAACTTTAGGTACGAGTTTAGACAAAATCTTCTCAGCTATTCTGTACTCTACTGTCTTTACCGTAGCCTTTAGCGCAGAAGGAACGATTTTATTTTACACCCTAGAGCTTGAAATGCAGAGTACACGTCTTAGTAAAGCCAGTAGGTAACGTAGAGACTGAAATATTATGCAACTTTAGGTACGACTTTAGGAAAACCTTTCAGCCAAAACTGTACTGGCTTGGTCTTTACCCTTGTCTTAAGTGTAGAACGAACGATTTGATTGTTCACCAAGGACTAAGAGCTTGAAATGCAGTCTCGGTGCATTGTCATTGCAAAATCAGTAGATATCGTACATGTAGAGAGCTGAAAGAAAAGCTGCACAATTTAGGTCCCTCCGAGCACCACTGGAACTAGGTCATGCTTCGCAGTCGGTTTTAGGCTCTTTGTTGTTGTTTTTTATTCCTTAGGGAATAGAGAGGGTGGTTTCGATCATGACAAGGAGGCTCTGCTTGATCCCAGCAACATTGTTTCTGCTTTTAGGACCTTTTAGAGTTATTTTTCCTGCCGTACGTTTCAGTCAGTCACCCTTAACGTACGTTGCCGCCTCGTGAGGCACAGTTTAGTGACACCTGCCTTTGACTACAGATAAGGTGTTCAAAGTACACAGTCCGGCATATTTACCTGCCCGACTACCTGGCTATGGCTGTGCCGCATCCACACAGTCAGCACAAACTCACAACTCAAATTTGAAGGTCTTCTGCACAGAGCTTGGCAGTATGTTTTTTTTTTTGCATGATTAATTTTTTCAGTGTGTCAATAATTTGTGCCAATAATTGTCTAGTTATTGATTTATTGACTGTTGATGTA
>NW_017803514.1:185007-187874 GCF_001625305.1 Branchiostoma belcheri | reverse complement strand
ATATATATATATATATATATATATATATAATGGTTTATTTCAAATTCAAGTAACACCTCGCAGCCAATGGCTGAATTATGTGATACATTTACAATTGATTAATACTATATTTACGCAAATAAACAGTCTAACGTATAATATTTAAAATCGAGGTATGTAGGTAGCGCATTGAATAAAAACAATTGATAACAAGTGGTTGGTTATGGTATGAAACTACATGTATTGTTTCTTATCCTTTATGAGGGTCTGTATGGAAAGATGCAGGAAGGGCTTAATACTTAATAAGAAATGGTAAATTCAGGAGGGCTGGCAACTCTTAGGTAAATTAAGAAGCATTAGGGCATTAAGGCAGGTCGGCAACACTTAGAAGTAAATAGAGTTGTCATCATGTGCAAAGCTTTGGGAACTTGTCAGTGGATGCCGGACAGTCCATGAGGACTTTGGGGCAATCCGGCATTTGACTATATATATGAAGACTTAGTATACATATAGAGTACATGTACATGTACATGTAACTATTTGAGCACAGGTTGCTGAACTCCTGCTGTAAACCCTTCTGTTCAGACCTGCAGGGTTACGAGTCTCGAGTCCGTGCCCAACTCGGCGGTACCGGCAGCTCTAGCTGGCAGCAGTACGAAACAGCCATCAGGATTCTACAGGCCGAGGCCAACAGCAGCCACACTAGTACCGGTACTGTGGAACTGCTGCAGGCTCAGGCAGAGAGCACAGGGTCGGAAATCAACTGCCCAATGCAGAACTCTCACACAGTTCCTACCTCAGGTATTATAATAAAGAAAGTTTATTGCAAATACTTGCCCGAGCTAATTGCAGTTACAAACATAAGAAAGAAAATACAGTGGTATGTGAGACTATATCTACGTCTAGCATTATACTATATTCTACAACATACATGCATGGTACTTAAGTTTTACTGGGTTCGACTTCTTCTTTTTAGGCAATCTTTCTTTCAATCACATGAAAGGAAAACTTCCACTTTACTATTTGCTTGTTTCGATTTAAAGATGTAAATTTACTGCTTTGACTTCATGGCCTGTGACACATTCAGGTTTCTGATCTCTTCTTGTTCCTTTTTTGATAGGTTACACCCAATTTATTAATAGAACAACGATATCACGAGGAAGGTCATGTGAAATAGCTAGGATGTGTTTGTACATGTTAAAATGTGCTTCACTCATGGGAAATTTAATGTTTAACTCTCTAAAACTACAAAAAAAGCAACATAGAAAAGGGAAGCAAATTTGCATCTCTTGAATTGAGATTTTCTACATTGTGCAAATTTTCAAAAATCAGTTTTCTGTTACACAACATTTTTACTACAATATAATGGCCTCTAAACAATCCCAAGGTCGTACGGACGTTGATCTGGACAAAGTGCACCCTGAGCAAAGGCCCCCGTGGTGTCCGTGGTGATTACTTAGTGAGATAAATGCCTGAAGGGTAAACAGGTGGTATTTAATCTTGCTGATAACAAGGTGGCAAGGTGGTCCAGACTTGCTATGGTTTGCATGGAATTACACCACGCAATGAAGAAGAGTCCGACGGGTTGGCACTCGATGTCGTTTAATGCACATAAGGTTGATGGTTGTCACGGACATCGACGGCCTAGGGCTAATCCCTAGGGCAAACTATTATTGTGTTAACGTGAACAAGGGAGTAATAAGATTTAAGCGATAGGCTGAAGATGCCTGTTAGAAGTTCTAGGTTTTAGTTTAAACGAGAACGCTCGTGAAGTGTAAACATTGCTGCAGTTGATCGCAGTATTTGTGCGGACAAGTGTCTTAAAAGTCCTGGCGGTAATTGATATAATAAAAAACAGGGATGTTAAAAAAAAAAAGATTTACGCTACGATTTAGTGCGGAGACGTTAATATCGTACTCAAGGCCAACGGGCCTTACTAATGGTAACTAATAGTAATATTTGGTAGAAACTAACATAAGAAGTTGTAGAATATAACAGTCGGTGTCTTAACGTAATCTTGACTTAATCTTAACTTAAAGGTAGTTATGTTGTTGCATGCATTGAGAATAAAGAGTTCTGTGTTTGTCGCTTTGGTGTAGACGATGCTGGGGCGGGATGGTGGTTTTGGAAGAGTTCGCTGAGTCGTGTCCCTTCGAGGCGGTAGCCGCGCCGTGTGTGGTCAAGACGCTCTGCTACCGGAAGTTGCGTGTCTCAGGTCACGTGATGCTGGCGGGTGAAATTCCCCGGTATGACCCGATTGGCCATACCAACACAATTACACCACGCAATGAAGAAGAGTCCGACGGGTTGGCACTCGATGTCGTTTAATGCACATAAGGGTTGATGGTTGTCACGGACATCGACGGCCAAGCCGAGCGCATGCGGAGGTGTGTGCCAAGAAGGAGGAAGGGACCGCGTTAGGAGAGTCAGGTGGTGCGGAGTAAGAGAAGTCGGCGCATAGCTGCAGGTAGGCGGAGTCGTTGTGCCATGGAGAGCTTGAGGTACAGGAGATCGGCGTTCGATCGCCAATCCCCGTGTTGCTGGCGTAATTCCCGGGGCACCCCAGCTTCGAATGCTAAGGTGTAGCCCCCGCGTCGTAAGTCGTGTATGGTGTACGAACCCGGTGGCAGGCCGGCTTGGGACAGGAGACGTTTGAAGGACTTCTCTAGAATAGAGGCGGTGACCGGTCGTGCGGGACGGTTTGGTGGAAGGTGGGAGCAGGAAGGCTGGGGAGTCGTGGGGTTGCTGGGACGAGATGTAGCATGTTTTTGTAGGCGCTGACTGGACAAAGGTTGGAACCTGGTATGGCCAGGATTGGTGCCAGGACTTCTCTCTCGTTGGCCTGAACCGTTTTTGACCAGGAGGTTCGAAGGACGAGACCCTCTGTG
>NW_017803514.1:172335-184690 GCF_001625305.1 Branchiostoma belcheri | reverse complement strand
ACAGTTTTCCGAGTAGAGATTGAACCTCTGTCCTCGTTGCCCGTTTCTTTGTCTCCCAAGCCGCGAGCTCGTTGAGTGCTTCTGCGAGACGGTCCTGCGGAACCCGCTTTGTCATGGTTGCTGAGTTGTATTCGACTCCCAGGAAGGTCATACAGGTGGATGGTGGAGTGGCCTTGTCAGCGGATTCTTCCAAGCCTAGTCTCTGAAAGGTGTTCCCCAAGGGCGCTGTAGGCGAGTTGGGCTGCATCGGGTGTGGCGACACCGCCAAAATCGTCGATTATAGTTGGTGCAATGATGGCCTTGCTGCGCGTGGATGTAGGTGACGGCATTGGTTGTTCTTTGACAGGCCATGGCAGCGGTGCGCAAGCCGAAGGGAAAGGAGCTGTCGTAGTAGAGCTTGTCTCGCCACCTGTAACCAAGGAGGTAGTAATCGTGTGGATCCACTGGAATCTGTCGATAAGCGCGGCGGAGATCTCGTTTAAACATGTAGCAGCCGGGGCCCTTGTCCCGAATGAGAGTCTCGAACGCATCGTAGCTTGGTAGTGTAAGGATGAAGTCCTCTCCAAGGTATTGTTTCGCGGGTATGCCGTCATTGACCGAGGCTCCGGGAGGGAAACTTAAGTCCAGAACGACCCTTCGGCGGTTGGAACCTCGCTTCGAAACTGTTTGCAGTGGTGACGTCATGACGGAGGAATGCTCAAAGGGAGGTCGGTCGAAGGGACCGTGTGTGGCACCAAGACGCACTTCTGTCCGGATGTAATCGTCCACGGCGGAGTCGTAGACCAAGGCTGAGTTGTGATTTCGCTTCGATGGTCTCAGCGGGGAAGTAGATGTGTAACCTAGCGGCCAGCCGAATTCGAGGAAATCGCAGAGAGCTGAATCGTGGTATGTGGCTAGAGCCTCTCTCCAAGCTGGAATGTTGAGTCTGGACGGCACGGCCAGTCGCAAGCCGCGGAAGTTGTACTGACCTGACTTATACACAGTGTCGTGCAAGGCTGTGTACGTGAGAGTTGGTGCCAAGGGCGGCTGCACTCGTTGGAGGGTTGAGCTGACGTTGCGGAAAACCGAAGTCGAACTTAGTCCCTGAGATGCTTCAGCCTGAGGGTGTTGGGAAGTTCCGGGGCTCTCGGGGCGATCCCTCGGGGAAATCGTTGTCCGCTTTGAAGGATTCGCTATCGCCGTAGCCCGTCCCTGTCCTGCTAACCCTGTTTTGAAGGAGAAGCGTTGGAGGAGTGTGGGGGAGTCTGTGCGTGTGAGAACTGTATCTTCACCTGCGTGTGAGACACTGCTACCTTGTTTGGCGTAGGTAATCTTGTCAGGGTGCGTGAATTGAGTTGTCAGGACAGAGGCTGCTGTGTTGGCTGTCAGACTGGGCCTCTCACAGTTTTGTCGATCCATCGGGGAAGTCGGGGTCCGCTGTGATGATATCGCCGTTGTGGAGGCCTGACTGTGGGCAGCTGCATCAGTTGATAGTTCTAAACCGTTTGTGTACTGGACGGTCACGGCTGGGTTAATGTGAGGCAATGCGTATGCTTGGGTTGTTGTCTGTGCGTGAGCCGTGCCATCTCCTGTGGGAATGTGCAAACAAGGAAGATGAGAGATTTTTTCTGGCGTGTGACAATCTTGGGAGAGGTCGTTGTAAAGTGTCTCTGGTTGCAAGGATATCGGATCCGCCGTTGAAGGGAGCTGTAGTCATGCTCTCGATGCTTTGGCTGTCTGATAGGCATCGCGTTCTTGCTTGTTGGCATACTTGCACGATGTAGCTGGATGAGTCAGTGACACGTCTGGTCGGTACTTCGTGCAATACTTACATTTGTGGTGTAAGGTAATGCCGTTGGCACCCTGGTGATCGTTTTCTTCTGAGCAAGTGCCGGCATTGAACTTGAAGCAGGGGTTGAACTGGAGTGAACTTGCCTGTGACTGTCCCTTGGTGGACGAGGTAGTACTCTTGTTGGCCGTAGTGGCTGTTGATACTGCCGGGCGTCGTAAATACTCCTCCTTCAGCCTAGCCAGATGTGTTAGTACCTGTGTCGATTCGAGGTCAAACAAAGCCCTCTCTGCGTGGAGGAGCATCGTCCGGTAAAATGACCGGATGCCGGGAAAGGTGTAGACCTGGACATCTAACATGAGATTGCGCAATATCAGAGATCTATTGTGGCGCTCAATGACGCTTATCTTTGGGCTGAAGATGATGGCCAGCTCCCCAGAAATCAATTGATCCCATGTGATGTTATCTGCTGTGACCGGTGTAAGGCTATTGAAAACGAACTCGTGAGGCCAGTACACTTCTTTGACGACTTTGTCATGTACTTTTCTGCTGAGTCCGCTGAGCAGTTTGCGCTTACCTTTTCCAGGGTCGTCCTCGGTGACGGGTGCCTGTTCGAACTGCTCCTGCGTTGGTAGTTGTGCGCTGTGACGAAGCGTTGGCGCCGTCTGTTGTGCGAAATCCTCCCCCATGTAGTCGAGGACCGGATCGATGCCCGCCAGGCGGTTTAGTGCCCGGATTTCATTCAGGGAAGGCCGGTTCGGATCTCTAGTGGCTGTCTGTTGTCGTTTCTGTGCCAGGCCAAGATGGCGGTCCAGCTCTCGCGATATCGTGCGTGAGTCTCGCTCGACGACGCCTCGACGTGGAAGGGGGAGGGGGGTTGCCGATGCGTTGTCGGCGTCTTCACCCTCCAGGTTCATGTCGGCGATGTCTGCCTGTAGCCTCTCGACCTCCCTAGTAACATCTCGCCATTCCTTCTGTACTGCGAGACGTAGGCGATCGCGAGGAGTGGAGACATCCTGTGGTTGATACGGTACTTCCCATTCGTCGTCCCGATAGCGTGCCGGGGGTCTGGTCTTTCTTTTTCCGGCTCCGAACATCGTGAGGAAAGGTCCGGAGCGTTGGGCAAGTCTTACGTCCAAGTTAGAAAGTGTCTTCAGTGATCAGTTCGCGTTTTTGGAAGAGTTCGCTGAGTCGTGTCCCTTCGAGGCGGTAGCCGCGCCGTGTGTGGTCAAGACGCTCTGCTACCGGAAGTTGCGTGTCTCAGGTCACGTGATGCTGGCGGGTGAAATTCCCCGGTATGACCCCGATTGGCCATACCAACACGTTGTTGACTCAGAATCTGAAGGTTCTGGGTTCGAATCCCATGGCCAGTGGCAGGCCTCCGTGTTGTGCTTTTGAGAAAGGCACTTATTTAACACACCTATTTTCTTGCTTGACTCAGGTGAAAATGAAAACCTTGAGTTTCGGTTAATTAGGGACGTCCTCTTGGATGGGATGAAAAGTCGGAGGTCCCGTGTTTGAAGACAGTCACACCTTAGCCTTGAGCATGTTTAAGATCATCACACATTTGTAGAAAAGAGTAGAGGCTCAAACCTTACAGTCCAGACCTACACAGCTTGTTCTTACTGTACAAAATTGGATGGCGTGCAACCTCTAAAGGCAGTTTTACTGTGGTTATGCAAAACAAACAAACAAATAAATAAACGTTATGATCTTTTCTCCCCCAGTCCACCGCCTGCGGCCAGAAGATGTGAAAGTTGTTGCAGCCATCGGCGATTCTCTCACGGTACGCGGAAAATTCTGTTCTCAGAACTTCCTGATTCATTTTGTCAGCACAAACCAACACTAATCTTGACTGATTCTTATAAAAGCCAAAGACAGACACAAGATTGTTGCATAGAACCTCAGTAATTGTTGTATTGATGCAAAACAAGGTTGTTGTTGTAAGATTATTAAACATGATATTAAATGTCAACTACAGACTGTAAACTACAGTCTGTTGTACAGTGTTAGATTAACTGTTCAACAGTGTTCAATCAATGTTTACCGTTTGTCATGCTGGGTGAAAACCAGTAAAGGTGATCACATCTGTTCTCTCAAAATAAGACATGTCAGGATTTGAAAAAAAAAAAAAAAACTAAGTTGTTGTTTTGCTTGTTCAGGCTGCGAGTGGAGCGAAGGCGAGAACTATCATCGGCCTTCTGACTAACTACCGAGGAGTGTCATGGAGGTAAGGTCCATGACATCATCTTAGAGTAGTAGGGTGCATATGGCGGTGCCCATCTCCTATCAGTAGCCCCTGGGCCACACAGTTGTGTAACCACTACAGCAGGGGGCTAGTCCACTGGTAGTGGTGTGTGTTTAACTCCCAACTCCCATACACACAGGCCACTACAGCAGGGGGCTAGTCCACTGGTAGTGGTGTGTGTTTAACTAAAATGCTATTTCCCAAATGCTGAGTGTTAAGCAGAGAAAGCAGTTTAAAGTCTTTGGTATGACTAAAGACCCACGGAATGCAAGGCACTCCACCCTAACTCACTGTACTTGTTTTCCCCCTCAGTATTGGTGGTCAGGAGAGCCTGGAAACATACACCACTCTGCCCAGTGAGTGTCAGATTTCATGTCTTCTCATCTCTTTTGCTCTTAGCAGAATATCAGCTACTACCTGCTATCAGGAAAGTTCATCTGTGTTGGTAGTTACGTGTCTAGAGTTAAAACTTTTTATCCAACACAAAGAAGTTCCCTCACCTAGAGCTTCGAGAAAAGGTTGCTCACAAAGAGAGAAAAGAAAAGCTTTCGAAATCTCTAGGTCAAAGAACTTCTTTGTGTTGGAGCAAAATTTTCAACTCTAAACAGCTGACCACCTGTTAAGCTGGACAGTGTACAGAAGGTCAATGACCCCCGGTGAGATCCAAAGTGCATGATGTCATCAGGTGTTGTGTAAAGGCTGAGGTCTGCTCTTATCACAAATCTGATGGATTGTGTTGATCATTTATAGCCTGGCCACAGGTTGTTGTTTTTTGAAGTTGTACAATGAGTTGTTAATGTTACCTCATTACACAAATGTAGCCGTATCCTGTAGACTGCACGTAAAAGAACTCAACACACATATTAAGCCATAGCAAAGCCACATTGCACTATATTAGCTACACTGAGTACTTGAAGAAGCATCATGCTTCACTCAGTTGAGACTTAGACTGTGTACCTTGACATAGCATTAGGTACAAAGGTCCGGCCCTCAGTTGAAGATGCCTTCTCTGCCTTTCAGACATCCTGAAGAAGTTTAACCCCCACATCGTCGGGTTTGCTACCGGCAGCGGGGGGCCTGACAGTGACCACGCAAAGCTGGACAAGGCTGTAGCCGGCGCCGTGTCAGGGTAAGGACTTATTTGTGTGTTTGCATGTGTGTGTGTGTGTGTGTGTGTGCATCCGTGCTTGTGCGTGCATGTTGTGTGTGTGTGTGTGTGCGTGTGCGTGTGTGTGAATGATGATGTGTTCAAAAGAATTACGTGCTACACTTTGAAGTCTGTAGTTGTTACTACAGCTGCAGTACTGTATAATTTGATCTTGTTGTCTGCAGGGATATGGTGGAACAGGCTCGCAAGCTGGTGGACATCATGAAGGCTTGCGAGGTATGGTTTATATTTTTTTAATTGCATATTATGAATTTCAAAGTTAGACACAGTTAGTTAGACACAAAAGACCCCTTGGCAGACCCAGGATGAGATGGACTGATGGTCTGAAGAAAATCCTGGCCAAAAGAACAAACATTTCCTTTGAAGAAGCCGAAAAGCTGTGCGGAAACCGCACAGCTTGGAGAAGTCTGATTGGGACTCTCAACTGACAGACCAGTATGGTCTACAGGCAATTGGGTGAGAAGGTGAGAAGTTAGACACAGTTAGGTTTAAGATAATTATGACGACTTCATTTATTACTCAATGTACATGTACATGTAGGTTAAGTGAACAAGTCAGTGTCACTGCTACTTCAGAAATAGTGCTAATCCAGATAAGAAACTTACAGCATCTTAAAATGTATTTCATGTTGTAATTTGATCCCCCCTCCCCCAGCACATTGACTTTGAGCATGACTGGAAGGTTGTGACCTTGCTGATCGGTGGGAATGACCTCTGCGCCTACTGTGAGGACACGGTAGGTGGAAAAGTTGGACAGCAGAAACTGTAGTAACTCTAGTAATAACTGTTACAGTTACTGTAGTAGTAACTGGAGTGCTCAGTACTGTAATTCCACTAGTTATTCATCTTTGTCAATGAATATTAAAGATTTCCAACTTACCAGCTATATATCTACAGTTTCCAGTAGGTCCACAGAACGTAATGAATGCAAAATGTGTTTACAGGAAAAATGGAGTCCTATAAAGTATGTAGAAAACATAAGAGCAGCGCTGGACATTCTGCACCAGGAGGTGAGTTTATACACTCTAAAGTACACAATAATGAAGTTACTCAAGCAACTGTTATTTGCTAAGCACTTAAGGTGCAAGAGGACAGAGAGAGAGAGAGTGTGTGATTTGCTGAAGGTTAATATTTAGAATTGCATCATTCTGATGAACACTGGGTGTTTATTTTGTAATGTGTTGTTGGCTGTCATGACCATGTGTTTGTTTGTTTGTGTGCAGTTGCCACGGACGTTTGTAAACGTGGTGACCGACATGACCATGTGTTTGTTTGTTTGTGTGCAGTTGCCGCGGACGTTTGTAAACGTGGTGACCCTCATGACCATGTGTTTGTTTGTTTGTGTGCTGTTGCCGAGGACGTTTGTAAACGTGGTGACCGACATGACCATGTGTTTGTTTGTTTGTTTGTGTGCAGTTGCCGAGGACGTTTGTAAACGTGGTGACCGTCATGGACGTGGTGGAAATCTCCAAGCTGCAGAGAACCTTCACCTGCGACGTGCTACACTTGTAAGTCTCACACAAAGGAAAGGCGAATGAAAACATACCTACAAAAAAATTTTCAGACTATATTTTGCAAATTGGCTAGTAAACTGGAGGACATACCAACTATTGAGTCATCCCATACTGCCCAGGAAAGAACCAGAGTTATCGACCAAAGATTGAGGTGTTCAAAGCACTTGTTTTGTTCTCTAGAACTACAAATTTTTTTGCAGTGTGGAACTCTCTGCCACCAAGTACTGTAGGGACAATCTCACTCTAGATACATGTAGCTTTCAACAATGCCTGCAGTTAGATGCACAAGGGTTAGGTGTAACATTTTATCAGTGTAATATTATATAGCCAGCTGCTGCGCCATGTCCCTGTGAAGCTGGTGTGTCACACCAAAGGCTGGTTATACTGGCTATACAGATACAGTAGCTTGTGCTGTCCATGGTACTGAAGTTATATCACACAGAACTATCTTAGAGCAGAACTTGCTACCACCAAGTACAGGAGGAGTATCATCGCTAGATTATAAGCCTAAAAAAACAATACAGTTTCCTTCCCTCCACAGCTTCCTGTGCCGCTGTGTGAGTTATGCCAGTGAAGAGGCTCTAGCCGAGCTGCAGGCAGCCAACATGCGCTACATGGTAAGGTGGACCTGTAACATGTACATTATGTTTACATGCCATTTCCCTACTACTAGCTACATGCGCTACATGGTAAGGTGGAGCACTGCAGTAACATGGATGTTTACATTTCATTTCATTACATGCCATTATAGCCTAGTAAGTTTTAGCGTCTGATGCTATTGTATCCAGAACCGTGTCTATCTGAGTTCGTATGCCTGCCTGGGGTTAGGGTTAGGATCAGGCACGGTTCTGGATAGTCTCTGTGTATCCAAGAACATTAGGTATAGTTCTGAATATGCCTGGACTGTTCTGAGAACCTTTCATTGTTCTGCATAGTACAAATGTATATTACAACTTACAGTGGGTGCAGTTGAAGAAAAATTGTCTTCTCTATCTTTTTTTCTGATGTGGCTCTGTTGTTAAGTGCAAAGATTCAGCCAGGCATTTTATAGTTTTTTTATACTGACACTTGAAACTTCTGATTTTGTATCCTCACAGATTTTTAGTTTATTCTTTAATGCAGTCTTTTAATGCACCCCTCCCTGCAGTCCGTGACCAATCGGCTGGTAGCTAGCGGTCGTTATGACGACCGGGATGACTTCACCGTGGTGGTCCAGCCCTTCCTGCAGGAGACAAAGCTGCCCAGGACGGAGGTAAACAAACAAACAAACAAACAATTATCTTCATCTGGTGTTCTTGTATAAAACATATTAATAGCCTAGGACTGAGCCAACAACAAACTTTCTGTTCCTTCATTTACATAGCTTTGATAATTTCTTTTTCATCCAAAAACCAACAAAATTGATTTGTGACCTTACTAGATTCCCTCCAACATACAAATTGTACCTCTTGGTATCTTAGTCCTTATGTGTTATGTGATAACTTCTTGGCATCATAGTCCTAAGTTAATTATGTGTTACTTGTGATTACTAAATCCCATGTTGTGTTTGTTCCCCAGACCGGAGAGTATGACAGGTCCTACTTTGCCCCTGACTGTTTCCACTTCAGTCTGAAGGCTCACGCCGCGGCTGCATCAGCCCTCTGGAACAACATGGTACGCTAGATTATAAATTAAAGTACAATTTGTATGACATTTCCAGTTTCTAAGTTGAGTACTGCTGGTGTTAGGATTACATACATGAACATAACAAACATTGTTAACTCAAATGGCCGTAGTGGACAGAAGACCGAATTTACTCACTTCACAAAGGTGTAAAATAGGTACCTGACTGATGGGCTCTGCCTTCCCTTACTGTACATGTACTCTCAACACCATGGATAACAGCCCAATGAACTTCTACAACCTGAATAAAGCTTATAGGACTACCTTAACCTATTTTTGTACCTCTGCTAAACTACATAATGTTATATTGTACATTGTATGACGTTGTGTTTCCCTTTGGCAGCTGGAGCCTGTAGGATCCAAGCGGACAGACTGGCATGTGGGAGAACCGCTCGAGTGCCCAACGGAGGTCAGCAAGTCACAATCTTACAATGTTGAAATCTGGTTTGGCTAAACTGCATGTAATTTGATTTATTGGTTCTTGGACAACAGATGATTACGTTTCTTTTTTAGACTTAGTAATGTCACATTCCAAATTGGCTGCTGTTCAGTGTTTCCTCCAAAAGCTGATACAAGCCAAAATGCTACAGAGGTCAACTGTACAAAGTGATTAACATAAAGATCAACAATCCAGTAGCTACCTAGCCACTAAGCAAAACCCAACTGCAAATGCTGTTCATGAAGTTTCTATCTCTTTGACGTTTTTTTAACCCACAGGAGCTACTGCTCTTATTTTGCAACAGCCAAGAACTTGCCATACAAACTTCAACTTGCTTAATATACTATTATATTAATTCCTTAATAGGCTGGTTTGTTTCCCCAATATACATGTATGTATTTAGGAATTTTGTTCACAAAGTTTTTCTCTGTTTTTTACCCACAGGATCGCCCGTATTTTGCGACAGCCAAGAACAGCCACTCTTCCCTGAGCAGCGCTGGTCCGGGTTTGGGGGTCAAGACATTCGACTCCTTCCAGAAGACGTCTCAAGACACGGACAAGCCCGCGGGACGTAGCCAGCCCGCGGCCGGGCCCACGGCGATGATCGTAGTCGGCTGCGTTCTTCTCGTGTTCGCTGCCGTCGGCGCCGCAGTTTTCATCCTACGCAGGCGCAGAAAGGTCAAGGGTCGGGAGGCTCAACCTCTGCTGCAGGAGTCAACCGACATGGCGACTGTGCTGACCAGAAGTGTGTCTGTCTAACTCTATCATATCCAGAAAAGGGTCTGTCTAATTTTCTATCCAGAACTGTGTCTGCAACTAGACATGTCTAGTTCTATGCCTGATCAGGCAGGGTTCTGGATAGTCTCCGCTTGTCCAAGAAGATAGATTTGCCCCAGGCACGGTTCTGGATACATGAGGACTATCCAGAACCTTGTCTGTCTAGTTCTATGCCTGAATGAGTTAGGGTTATGATCAGACATGGTTCTAGATAGTCTCTATTCAGTACCCAGAACTGTGCCTATCTAGTTCTATGCCTGAATGGGTTAGGGTTAGGATCAGGCACGGGTCTGGATAGTCTCTAGTGTACCCAGAACCGTGCCTGTCTAGTTCTATGCCTGAATGAGTTAGGATTAAGATCAGACACGGTTTTGGATAGTCTCCATGTATCCAAGACCATAGATTTTCCCCAGACACTGTTCTGGATACGCAATAGACTATCCAGAACCGTGCCTGAGCAAGGCTCTGGATAAAGCATGATTCTGGAGCAATCCCAGGTGCTGCTCTGGTTTTGTCCAAAGTGTGATCATAGTTTACGAATTCTGGATTCTGTCTCGCCAAACCAAACTAATGTGATGTTGACTTTTTTTTACTTGAAAAGACGATTCAAATTCTGACCTGGAAGATGAGCATGAGAACAGAGACTGAGGGGAAAGTCTGCATTTTCATGGAGTGAATAATTATAAGTCATGCAGGTTTTCCTCCCAGCCCTGTTCTCATCCTGGCCTTTCTAGGCTCTTACTTTAAAAATTCCTGAGTTCTATGTATAAATGGTTTGGGTTCACAGGAAGGACCACGGGAAGAATAGCTGCAATACAATTTTGTAAGCTAAGTGTGGATCCCAAGATCCCAATAAATTCAAGTCAAGAAACCCTAGAGTTTTTAAGGAGAAAAAATGCTGCAATGTACAAATTGTACCCTGAACAGGGGTTGGATGTATGGATTTATGGTACAGGTGATCTAACGTTACATATCTTCTAAACTAACTTTTATTAGAAATCTTGAACATGTCACAAAGATGTGCAATAGAGAGTTGTGAAAACGAATGACTTTTATTGTTTTGTTACCTGTTTGCTTTCAAATTGATGAATGGTATTTAACAAAAACTTCTCAGGAATCTTGGAATCTTGCCAGTGTCTGTGAAGTCTGGATGCTAAATGTGATGATCGCAATTTTGCCTTTTTTCTCAAAACTGTTGCAATGTTGGAAATTCAACAGGTTAAACATACCGCTTGTAGTGTTGTTGTTGTCGCACTATATTTTAGTAGTGCTCCTCAACAGTCTAATGCTTTTAGCTTGCCAGTTGCTTAGTGCTTTTACGTTTTATAGTTATGCAAGTTTACTGGGATTCAGTGATTTAAGTTAAACATTAGAGGATGTGACGCTGTAATGTTTCCTGTCTTATGATGGAATTTGATTCCTCAGGTTTTATGTGGTAGTTTTTTTTTCAGATTTTGGTGACAATATTTAATGTTTAAATGTGTAAATTTTTGATGTTATGATAACATTTCTATTCAGATACAAATTTAGGAAAAATTCAAGTCAGCGGACATTGTTTTCTCAAAATGGAGCATATCAAGTGCCCGTGGCTGTCATATATGGGAGAAAGACAATAATATAACTCACCAATGTTTTGAAAACTGAATACCCTCTGATGCAGAAAATTTGATCTTTTGATTTGCCACCTGTTTATGTCTGTAAGTTACCTGCAATGCGCATCAATGCAACATGTTTGGAGAATTTCTGGACTATTCTGAATTTTGTTATTGGAATATGATATTTTA
The DNA here is from genome assembly GCF_001625305.1 of Branchiostoma belcheri. NCBI lineage: Eukaryota > Metazoa > Chordata > Leptocardii > Amphioxiformes > Branchiostomatidae > Branchiostoma > Branchiostoma belcheri. Next base: position 173,331 of record NW_017803514.1, on the reverse strand, counting down.
TCAATAAGCCACAGTTTGACAATCAAATGTGTTTTTAAAATGTTCAAACCGATCCAAAATTTTGCATATTAAAAGTTTAAGATGTATAACATCCGTGTCCATAATATCACCACCTTGAGAAACAGTGTGCTTAAAGATATTTCTACTGCAACATACCCTAGGTATGTACATTTGATGTGTGAAGGAGTGCATACCAAAAGTATGTTGCAGTAAAAATATCTTTAAGCACACTGTTTCTCAAGGTGGCGATATCATGGACCCTGGTGATATTATGGACACTGATGTTAACTGATCTAACCCTTCTCATGTGTAGGGTTAACTGTAACTCTCATGACTTGTAACACTTCGAGGGTTAACATGTTACTTGCCTGATAACTGGTACTTGCCAATTTTACTCGGCACTTTATTCAGTGTCTGTTAACGTTCAATTTAACGCACAATGTACTGGAAACCAATTTTGTATAATGAATGTGTTTATTCAAGAATCTAATGTTAAAAATTGTACAGATTTGCTGCATAAAATTAGCTATTAAAAAGTACCGACTAAGGTATTTTCCTAATTATACAGATTGAATTGGAATATATACTTGTCTTTATATTTTACAAATTTTTGGATGTAACAAAATAAAATTTGAGATTTGCACTTAGCTTCATCCTTTATGTCAACCATTATTACTGAACATCGATGAAAGTTAGACATCCAGGTAATAAGATACGCCAAAAAGCAGTTACTCAAGCAACTGGATATGATTTTGGAAAAGGTCAGACGTTTCAGCTAGCATTCACCAGCCAGCCAATTTTCCTTGGCGTACATTATTTATCTGACATTATTACTGGAATTAAAGAAAGGCTGATTTAAACTCCAGCCCAGCTCTTGCCCCACGGTCTGACATAATTCTCGGACATATCTGTGGGATCTGTGTGTGCAAGGTCAGTATATTGCATTCAGCATAATTTAAACGTCATGCCTTTAATAACGCCCCCCCCCCCCCGTTC
>NW_017803514.1:159565-172315 GCF_001625305.1 Branchiostoma belcheri | reverse complement strand
CCCCCCCCCCACTGTCCCTGGTGCTGAAGGGCATTCTCTTTATGAGACATTTCGTCAAAATTGCATCATTCTGTTTCTTTGATGATGCTGCAGATTATGTACAACACCACTCTGTAATGAGCACAACTTTTGATGACACTGCAGATTGTGGGCACATACAGTCCTGAGATGTTCACGGAATTTTATGATGCTACAGATTATGTGCACCTTCCATTCTGATTAGAGCACAACTTTTGATCACGTTACAGATTGTGTGCAGCATCATTTTGGGATGAGCACAACTTTTGATGATGCTACAAATTATGTGCACATGTATCTCCATTCTGGAATGAGCACAAGTTTTGATGACGCCACAGATTATTTGCAGTGTCATCCTGGGATCAGGACAACTTTTGATGACGCTACAGATTATGTGACGTCCATTCCGGGATCAGCAAGATCGAGCACAAGTTTTGATGATGCTGCAGATTATGTGTTCATGCAATACCATTCTGTAATGAGCACGACTTTTGATGATACTACAGATTATGTGCAGCTATATTCTGAGAACAGCACGATTTCTGATGATGCTGCAGATTGTGTGCAGCATCATTCCAGGATGAGCACAACTTTTGATGATGCTCCAAATTATGTGTACATGTATCTCCAATCTGGGATCAGCACGAGTTTTGCTGACACTACAGATTGTGTGCAGCATCATTCCGGGATGAGCACGACCTTGATGGACTGGCTACTGCTGTTGACAAGGTCAATGCCCTTCACCACGTCAGACAGAGGCAGCTGCTGGGTGATGATGTCCTGCGAAACAACGGCAAAAAAAAACGTCAGGAAAGACAAGAGTTCACTCTGACTACAGAATAGCTGTACAGATTAGCTGTCTGGGCAAATATGATATTGAGTGGTACCTATCTATAGTAATTAATATTCTATTGTGAAGCAAGTTTAAACTGCAATTTCCAACACACACGCATGAAATTGGACTTATCCAAATTTTCAACTGTACAACTCTGGTCTATGTGCAAGGAATGAGCATAATGACTTCTAGATAAACTTTCAAGATAATATTCTATTGTTTCTGTGTGTTTCTGCAGTGAAAACATGACACTCATGCAAACAGGTCACACTTTGACAATTGACTGATGTCCTTTGCTATATTAAACACTTTGTTCCATTCTTAAAGAAAAGAAAGTTTTTTGATGACAGCAAGTTTCTAATGTACTGACCTCTATAGGGAGTTCCTTCTTGGCGATCATGGAGATTGCTTTGGGGTAGGTGTTGTAACCTGCAGGACAAACCAACAGGCCGGCAGGGAGGGTTAGGAACCATGAGTTTAGAACCAACCATACATGATCTGACATGAAATGATACTGTTGAATCCTACATATGAGGACATGGTATCCATAGGTAGAAGTTTTGTACTTACCCAAATGGCAGCCGTGAATGTTCAGTTCTGTAAACAAAATAACAAAATAAGGGACGTATATCCAGATAGAAACGCCTGAGCGTTACTGGTTCTCATGGATAAAACATGGTTTCAGGAAAATTTGATTGCAAAGACAAGATTGGTGAGGAAATAATCCTTAAGTCACTCTAAAATAGGTTAATGAACTCGTAAGCTTAGTAATGAAAACATCCCGAGTCTTTGTCATGCTCAACAGATACAACAGGTGATCATTGGAGATTCCTTAATAAACAAACAAACGTTTGGTGTCTCCGATGATGGTCCAGTCGACGGACGTCTCGTTCTTGAACACGCTGAACTCCACAAACGTGCCCAGCTTGGCAATCATGTGCAGCCTGTCAGGACAGAGACAACACAAAACGTATTCTCGTTTAAAGTGAAAACTTTTGGTCCAACACAAACAGTTTCAACCAGTCACTCTGGTCTTCCTCAGTAGACTGACTGACACTGTAAGGATTTTAGACACTGAACAAGATTATTTCCTGAGAGGGGTGAAGGAAGCCATTTACATCAGGGCCCATCACCCTACATTGAACCGCAACGGGGGCCGACATCGTCTACCAGATACCTTTGACCCAGTGTTGACGTCACACTTCAAAGAAGCCACGTGACAAGCTTCACTGGGTCAGTCTACTGAGGAAGACCAGAGTAACTGGTCGAAAGCTCTAGGTGAGAGAATTTTTTTGTGTTGGACCAAAAGTTTTAACTTTAAACATGTAACTACCAACACAGATGAACTTTCAAGATAGTATAAAAAAATGTATTCTCTATTTAATGGTAACAGTAAATTATAATAAATGTTTTTTGTGTGGGGAACAACACCAGTGAAAGCTGCCTGTGCCCCATGCATATTGTACTGTGACAATTCCATCAAATCAAATCAATCAAAAGTATTTGTTTGTCACTTCATCAGGACACATAAAGTTCATTTGTTGGTAACTTCTCAGTTTTTGTTTTTTCTTAAACATAAAGTGATGGGTAAAACAAAAAGAATAGCATTTGTTTGTTTCCACATTATGCATTTGTTTTGCAAATGTTACCTTTCTAGTAATCAATTAGAATAATTTATATTTTACATTCTACTGTTAATCTTAGTACTAGTATTTGTATTTCTGATCTGGATACATGTAACCTGAACTCAGTCATAGATACATGTAAACCATTACTGATTCAGAATAATCTTAGTTATCCGACCACGTACCCCTGTTTAACGGAGACAGGGCTGCCGGTTGCCTCGATGTAAACGTCACATCCGTATCCGTCTGTCAGCTTCTTCACCTCCGCGATGACATCACAGTTTCCTGGGTTTAACACGACGTCGGCGCCGCACTTCTTCGCAACATCCAACTGGGCAGACAAAAGGTGATGAGATTATCATATCAGATTCTGTGTTCATCTTGGTAGTTACATGTTTAGACTTAAAACTTAGATCCAACACAAAAAGTTCTCTCACCTAGATCTAGAGCCTTCAACCAGTCACTCTCACTGGTCTTCCTCAGCAGACTGACTCAGCCCAGTCAAAGAAGCCACGTGACAAGCCTCACTGGGTCAGTCTACTGAGGAAGACCAGAGTGACTGGTCAAAAGCTCTAGGTGAGAGAACTTCTTTGTGTTGGATCTAAAGTTCTAACTTTAAACAAGAGATGAGATTGTACTCATACTTAGTTAATACATGTATTACATCCTCAAAGTTTTATTGATACAATTTACTGGGAATACCAGTGATGCAGAATTTAAAATGTTTTGCCAACCTTTCTTCATGTAAACATTGTACTTGAAATTTTCTTTTCAATGAGTCTATTTTAGGTTATGTAGGAAAACACATTCAGTTGACTAATATCTGTTGCAGAAACCTTACCTTACCTTATACCTACTCCCATACTCATGTCTTAGGGTGCAGGACTATGGTAACATGAGTCAGGCATCTTGAACAGAGTATTTTTCTATCCAAAGTTCAAACGTACCTTCCAGTCATACAGATCCAGAGCGATCAGTTTCGCCGGGTTTTTCTGTTTGGCGGCTGCTACCATTCCCAGGCCGAGGGGGCCGCAGCCCGACACCACCACCACGTCCCGGAACTGGATCTCCCCCCTCTCCACAGCGTGAATGGAACAGGCCAGCGGCTCGATGAAAGCCGCGTGGTGAGGAGGGACAGATTTTGGCACCTTCAGGGTAAAAACATCAACAATATACTAACTATGTAAGATAGTTGTCACAATCAGTCACATAATATTGAGTTTTACATACTTTATACTTTATTCATAAAAATCAACATAGTATATGGTACAACTGAATTGTGTTGACCTAACAAAAAGTAAACACGAGTCAGCTTAGCAAAAGTACATTAGAGACATCACAACACTTACATTATACACAGAGGCACTAGGCCTTCATTTGGCTGTTGTATAGACGGATTGAGTAATGTAAGAATGAATTATACAGTCTGTTTGTTCTAGCCCTGGGTACCCTGATCCCCCCCGAGTTCCTTAGGTTATCAAACATTGCAAACTTAGGTTATCAAACATTGCACTGAATGCAGTAACTAAACCATGTTAACAGCTTGCATTCCTCTAACCAAGAATCAACACATAAACGTACAGCACAACTTCTATTTGACTCTTTCTTACAAAACAATTTAGTGCTCCCTCTGGGGACCAGTGTGCATGACTGCACAGTAACTGTGACGGGAAACTACAGATCTAAAGACATATGGGTTTTACCTATAGAACAATGCATCAACTAAACACAGTAATAACTGACCATTAAATGAAACATAGCCTGATATACACAAATGTGTAAACAGTTGTTCTGCCCACCTTGTGGATGATACTGTCGGATATGTACTTCATGTACCCTGCCATGGCTCCTGGAACGGGCAGGACAGACCAAGTCAAACCAAACATTCATCTTCTATCTGCAAAAAAACATTATAACCTCGAGCTTCTTGCTTCTGCACAACAAAGGAGGCTCATAAGAATAAGAACTAAAGATCTCAAGTCTGACGGCCTTACATTATGTACCTGGAGTTCGCTGGTGAAAGCCGAAGATGTCATGCGGCATGCCTGTAGCCAGAAAATAACAATAACAAGGAAAACAAAAACATTAATTTTCTCAATCCTTTGACTGATCTGATGCTCTTCTGATGATGTTTTGAAAGATCCCAGTAGGAGACACTCCAGCAAAGGAAGGATGCTGTACATAAATGTATTTCCCTCCCAACTTCCCTCCCATGTATGGATATAATATAAGGGAACGTACACATGTGGTATAACAGTACGTACACATGTGGTATAACAGTACGTACACATGTGGTATAACAGTACGTACACATGTGGTATAACAGTACGTACACATGTGGTATAACAGTACGTACACATGTGGTATTGCCCCCTCACACAATATAACAGTACGTACACATGTTGTATTGCCCCCTCAGACAATATAACAGAACGTACACATGTGGTATAACAGTACGTACACATGTCGTATAACAGTATGTACAAATGTGGTATAACAGTACGTACACATGTGATATTGCCCCCTCAGACAGTATCGGCACTTCCAGCATGGCACGATGCTCTCAGCGATGGCCTGATCTCCCAGCTCCAGGGAAAACTTCTCTGCAGCTCCTGAAGAACGGAAACAAATGTACCTGTGGGCTACCGTACTACACACAGCACTAATGTACCTGTGGGCTACCGTACCTTGCACAATACTAATGTACCTGTGGGGTACCGTACCTGGTCTCCCAGCTCAAGGGAGAACTTCTCCGCAGTCATTACAGCACAGAAGGCAAAGTCAGGGTCTACTTATACAAATGTACCTCTGGGCTACCGTATCTGTTCTCAATAATAATGTACTAGTAGGCTACCTTACTTGATCCCAGCACTAATGTACCTATGAGCTACCATACCTGGTCCCAACACAAATGTACCTGTGGGCTACCGTACCTGATGCCAGCACTAATGTACCTATGGGCTACAGTACCTGGTCCCAACACAAATGTACCTATAGGCTACGGTACCTGGTCCCGGCCTTAAATGTACCTATGGGCTACCGTACCTGGTCCCAGTGCGACCACCTCCCCAATAAACTCGTGCCCGGGTACGATGGGCGGCTGGCAGTACGGCTCTCGGTCCTTGTCACCTGGGAATGAGAATGGCAACAGATCAGACATGTCAAAAAAGATAGATCAATGAATAAAAAAAGGTAGTTTACAAATAAGGAGACACAGAATAGCGGCACCCCGGAGAAGCACTTGGTATCCCCGGCACAGATCTCACAGGATTCATCTTAACCAGAACCTCCTCCAGCACTGATGTACCTGTGGGCTACCGTACCTGGTTCCTTCACTAATGTACCTGTGGGCTACCTTACCTGGCCCAGCACTAATGTACCTGTGGGCTACCGTACCTTTCTCATCACTAATGTACCTGAGGGCTGCAGTACTTACCCCCCTCGCTAATGTACCTGAGGGCTACCGTACCTTTCTCATCACTAATGTACCTGAGGGCTGCAGTACTTACCCCCAGCGCTAATGTACCTGAGGGCTACCGTACCTGTTCCCATCACTAATGTACCTGTGGGCTGCAGTACTTACCCCCAGCACTAATGTACCTATGGGCTACCGTACCTGGTCCAGCACTAATGTACCTATGGGCTACCGTACCTGGTCCAGCACTAATGTACCTATGGGCTACCGTACCTACCCCAGAACAGCGGAGCCCCAGCGAAGCACTTGGCATCCCCTGCACAGATTCCAACGGCAGTCACCTTCACCAGAACCTCCTCCGGTCCAACGGTCGGCACGTCAAGCGCCTCCATGCGGTAGTCACCTGAAGTGCAGCGGGGCATGCTCATGTTGGGTCCAGTTTTCACAACACACCTTCTCTGGGACACTGGGTGCCCTTTCACCCAAGGTCAAAGTAACTCAAGCCACATGATAAAACATTATTTGTAAATTATCAACCGGTACAAAGTACACCTTTACATTTACATACACCCCGGGCTGTGTTTTATCCTCAGCTCAAATTGCGCAGGCAGGGTTCTGGATAGTCCGCACATATCCAGAACCGTTCCGCACATATCCAGAACCGTACCTAAGGCAAATCTACGTTCTTGGATATCCAGAGACTATCCAGAACCGTACCTGAGGCAAATCTACATTCTTGGATATCCAGAGACTATCCAGAACCGTACCTGAGGCAAATCTACGTTCTTGGATATCCAGAGACTATCCAGAACCGTACCTGAGGCAAATCTACGTTCTTGGATATCCAGAGACTATCCAGAACCATGCTTCAGGGGCAAATCTACGTTCTTGGATATCCAGAGACTATCCAGAACCTTGCCTGGGGCAAATCTACGTTCTTGGACACGCGGAGACTATCCAGAACCGTGCCTGATCCTAATCCTAACCCATTGAGGCATAGGAACTACATGTAGCTAAACAGGCGTACGGTTCTGGATATGATGGCCCCGCCCCCTTTTCCGAACGGTACAAAGAGCAGACATGATAATATGTTATGGGAGTCAACTTTTCCAACTTTCTTCTGCCAAAACCTGCTGATTTTTGTAACAAAAGACATTAGATTTGTCAGATAAACTATTTGTGAACCGACTGGAAAAGTCGACTGTTTTTTTCGCTGGTACAAACATCATAATTTTGTTGACATTTTCTGTTGTTCCTTGCCTGGAGTTATCTCATGCGTTACCTGACGTAACTAGACGTTACCTGACGTTAAACGTTACCTGGCGTTAACGTTACCTGGAGCGTAGCAGACCACTCCTTTCATCTTGGCGGGGATCCCTGGAACCGAAGACATCTTCAAGGCGTTGAAAAACACTTCAGAAAACCAGAGATCGAAAACTTTGACGCAGTCGTGGCAGGCAGTGTTCCAAAGGTCACAGGGGTACAAAGGGTAAAGGTCGCCCTCTGGTGGGGACGCCTGTTTATCCATATAGTATCGCGATCGGCCCTATACCGCATAAGGTATTACATAAACGACTGAAAGCCCATGATACGTATAGAGATTGGATAAAACTGTTTAATCATTGTTGCAGTGGATGTATATACTGTGTGTGAGTGGGAAAGAGACCATACAAGACTTGTCCAGAATAGTTTAGGACAAGTCTTGGTACAACCGTTTTGTGTTCTACAACGTACTTATTGTGTAACGTTACACATCTAGACGTTTGCTGGAGAATATATATTAAGAAAAAGTGGCTAAAAGCTATCACTGTAGATTATCATAAAATATATATTTGTAAAAAATTCAAATTTATTCAGAGTTATATAGTTATATATAGGTTTAAAATATTAGACACAGGCACAGAAGCCAAAATTGTTCAACTGTTGTGGTGTCCTGCGCCCTGCAACCGCCAGTTGGATTTAGGCACGTAACACTTCGCTGCTGTATTAATTATGTTTACCGAAGGAAAGCATATTGTTTTTACTCAGTTTCTTCCCCCTCCTCTTCTGTTCCAAACACTGACCTCTGACCTGGCCAATGACATTATTTGTTGACGTCTGTCACCATGGTGACTGGTGTTGGGTTACATAATGTTGCAGTTTCATGGTCTGCTCTGCTTCTGTCACCATATACTCGTAGTACATGTATGTGAATGTGTTTGAGTAAAAATGAAGAGGACAGACCATGTCCGAAGGTAAACATGCATTTGCTTTGCAAATGTTACTTCTCTAGTTACCTATCTTATCGATGCATCGGGATAATGCAGAAAACTCACGTGTCGCCAGAGGGCGTCTGGCTCTGCTACTTGTGCCTTAATCTCCAAGCAGATGTTACGGTGGCAGAATCGTACCAAACCGACAGAACACTATCCAATTTCATACACACCATATACATATCATATACCAGAATACATCATATAGTCATGTATTAATTAACAATTATTATTCTGAATAAAATGATAAATTTTGTTGTAAACTAATTTGTCACGACCAGATATAAGCATGAAGAACGTGAGTCTATTTAATCCATGAGCTTCCCCCTAGTCACTAGTCTGTTGTTAATATTTGCAACAGCGTTCCAGGCAGGATAAATCAGGTTCTCAGAGATCCGCAGGACTCCATCGGCTTCTGCAATAAACAAGTGATTGGATCATTTATTCGGTTCTGGCAGACAAGTGAAAAGAGTTGAAGTTGAATGATATAGAAGTACTCTCATCTTTCTTTACTTTATGAATAGATACGGCTAGTTGATACCCCTCATGCTTGTAGGGTCAGGGACAGATATAGGTTCTCCCTTCTGTATTCTACCGGGGTTTTGGAAGCTCACTTGACTCTCATGGACTCATAAACAACTGCCCGGGGTAGTGGCACGTTCCCAGGACCCATGAATGATACGCAGAACACGGTATTAATGGGCGACCCCCCGGGTCTATAACGCGGGTATAGAAAAGAGTGCGTACAAGCTTCTTGAAGACTGGGTAGCAGGCTTTGTGCTAGAGGCAGCCAGGTGCCAATTGTGGTGTGAGGTATAGAACCATGTCGGCTGTCAGACCGTATGATTTGGATTGTGTAGTTTTTCCCGTTCGTGTATAAATACGCCAGATGACGCAACTGGCCTTCCGGGTGATCCGGCTGCAGTCTGATTGAACTCGGTAGAGGGCGATATTAAAGAGAGCGTCAAAAGACAATACGCCGACAGGATTTTTGTTTTTTTTTTTTGTTTTTAGATATTTTGTAGGTTATGCCTTCATCTCAAACATATTCGTTTTTCGTACCCCTGAAGTGCACCCTACTGTCAGTATTTGCGTCGAAGTGAGTCACCTTGCAGTCCTTAACCATAGAAATCCCCACAGGGCGAAAACTGTGTTCTGCTACCTTCAAGTCTAAAAGCCTTTGAAAATGGCGCGTAGAAAATCCAGGCAATGGCGGTCCGTAGAGAAAATGGCGGTTTGTTGATACCAAATGCAGTGAACCTTAAAGTCACAACAACAAGAACAGTAAAACAAGTGTTGGGGCCATAGTGCAAGGGTCATTCTCTGTACTTGCTAAACCCACTAAAAAGGACATGATCAAACATGCCGGGTTTTTTTTTTTGCCTGTTTTTTTTGGGGGGGGGGCAAGATTATTAGTGGGGTCGTGTGGCGTAGCGGCAGAGTGCGAAACTCGCGACTTTACTCGGAACTAAGAGTGCCGAGTTCGAGTCCTGACATGCCACCGATCTTGTGCCCTTGGGAAAGGCACTTTACACGGCTTTCCTCACTTCACTCAGGTGAAAATGAGTATGTAGAGTATTGTACTGTCCACTGTGTTGGTTGCGGCATTAATATAAGTTGAAAAAACTTGAGTGTGCCGTCACCACGTATTGTGATTAGATGTTGGAATATAAAAAAAACACATAATGCAACCTATAACATAACAACGTAGTTATGATGAGGTAACAGGTCGTGATTTGACCATGTCGCGATGTTTGCTCTAAGCTACGCCGTGTTGACTCAGTAACCTCGGACTTCGCCTGTGCGCTTGAGCTATTTGCTGACTTCGTAGTTTCACTGCCGGAAAAACACCCTGACGTAACGTATTTGCGTTAGTGGGGTCGTGTGGCGTAGCGGCAGGGTGTGCGACTCGGAACTATGAGTCCCGGGTTCGAGTCCTGACATGCCACCGATCTTGTGCCCTTGCATTGGGAAAGGCACTTTACACGACTTTCCTCACTTCGCTCAGGTGAAAATGAGTATTGTCCTGTCATGTATTGTCCCGTGTTGGTGGCGGCATTAATATAAATTGAAAAAACTTGAGTGTGTCGTCACCACGTCTGGTGATTACATGTTGGAATAAAAAAAAGTATTTCTGCCTTCTACCAAAGAAAAGTGTACAGAAGGCGTACAAATGCAGCTGTGCGGCTAACAGCAGTATCTCATCTTGCCCCCCCCCGACTTTTTTTGGGGGGGGGGGCCAAGATTATACCGGAAAAAGTTAACAGTAATTAATAATACATTGATACATTTTTTTATTAAGCGAGATTAAAAATAAAGAGATAATTTATTGCCATACGTATACCTGCCAGTTAAGCTAACTACATATCAATATCCATGTATTATCTTGAAGTCGCCTTTTCGGAACTGCCTTATCACATTAATTCTCAGCGAAACAAATTAGTTCTGCTCGATGGGCCGTTTCAAGCAAGCTCGCGGTTATCATCACCTTCTCTGTCCCCTTCGCATACTTTTATAACACTATGTACAGTATTCTGAGTGGGGGTGTTTTTTTTTATTCCAACATGTAATCACCCGACGTGGTGACGACACACTCAAGTTGTCAACTTATATTAATGCCGCCACCAACACAGAAGACAAATACATGACAGGACAATACTCATTTTCACCTGAGCGAAGTGAGGAAAGTCGTGTAAAGTGCCTTTCTCAAGGGCTCAGGATCGGTGGCATGTCAGGACTCGAACCCGGGACTCTTAGTTCCGAGTCGCGCACTCTGCCGCTACGCCACACGACCAAACGACATGTGGGGGTGCTTGTTCATGGTCATTGACTATTGACAGGACCATCCTGTCAGAAGTGCCTTTATTCTGCGCTATTGACTATTGACTGGACTTTTTTTATCTTTTAACCAGTGCCATTTTGGGCTCTATTGACAGATATGTTTTTTTTTTTTTTCGTTTTCATTTTTTAACCAATCAGAAGGCAAATGCTATTGTACTGTATATTTGGCATTTCACAATGGTGGCTACCAGCACAGCGTAACGTCGCAATACCATTACACTCTGGCGCCGTGTACCCAAGTGCATTCGAAGGCGATTTGGTGATGGCTTACACGAACGCAGAGACAAACAGACAAACGGACAAACGCTACTGAAAACACAACCTTCTTGGCGAAGGTAACGATGGCAGAGCAGGTGACTCATTAGCATGGAAAAACACAACAGTTGACTTGGGCAGTGAACCAGACATCCTGGGCCTGTTTACGCTGCAGCACTGACAGAACTAATTAGAATTCTCGCTGAAGAGTTACTGGCCCCGCAAAGTGTACAAACCTATAGTTACTGTACGGATATAAACAATACCAGAAAACTTACACACGTATACGTACACACACGTACGTACGTGACAATTTAACCCTTGGGATACGATTTTGTCTAAATAAACCATAAACTCTTAGAGACAATACATTACTAGTGTAACAGCCTAATGTACTGGGAACTTAGCATCTGAAAATCTGAATAAGTGCAAAATTTCGTCAACTACACGCGGTTCTCGGTGGCTTATATTGTATGGTATAGTACTGTAAATTCATTTTGGTTCGCGGGGATAAATTTCGCGTTAGGAAAGGAAATACTTTTTTTTCGGTGTTTTAAGTTCGCGGTTGAAACAGTACTTCAGCATAGAAGTGCATTTACAGTTAGTTGGAGACATTCTATTGTTTCTAGCTTGTTTCTGTACACACACACACAGAGACAGACAGACACGAACGCCTCTGAAAACATAACCTTTAATAGCGAAGGTAATAAGAAGCCAAACTTGCGTGGTGAGCTTTGTTCTGCTCTTCATTCTAATACTGTTTGGCCTTTCCAGACTCGGTCGTGTTCATCCTCATATAACAAAAGAACAGATGTCACTGTAGATTAAGGGCTTAGAAATGAGCTCCTGACGTGTTATCTTGCAATGGATCAAACCTGTCTTTTGTTCTTGTTGTGTTTTCGTTAAAGTACAGGAAGTCAAGTTTGATTCAATGGTAAAAAAAAATCAAATCACTCCCTTAGAGTCCCACTCTCCAATTTTGGCCCCTCTCGATTATTTCGAGTTCATCTTTATTTATTATCACACAATAGAACAGATGTAACTGTAGACTGAAGTGAAGGTAGTTTTAGGCGCTTCTTCCTTTCCTAGACGATCGTTTTGGTGCATCACCTGTTGCGTGTGCATCAATCCAAGTTTTCTAGTAACACTCCATTGAGCAATACATTTCTAGTTTGCGATGGTGCGACGATTGCACGGCGTGCATGTACGTGACCGGACTTTTGACGACTTTTGTCGCCTGTCGTCAGGTGTCATACATTGATCACGCGAACATCATCAGGACTTCACGTGAACAACCATTTTGGCTGAATCATGTTTTTCTGGGAACACGTGGTCTGTAAGCTCCCACCACCACCGAGTTGCATCCGGTGCCTGTGCTATAAAAGACGGCTCTTCTCTGACCTGCCCAATCCGACCGCCAGCCTTGTGGCCTTCCGTCTTCCAGCCACCGACAAGCACGAGCGACCTGACGCCGCGTCTGGGCACCACTACAGCGGTGATGGAAAACTT
>NW_017803514.1:155031-159545 GCF_001625305.1 Branchiostoma belcheri | reverse complement strand
TTGTTTGAAAATGTTTGAAGTAGGATAGCTAAAGAACCGGGTGACGGATTGTTGTCATTTTTGGTATCTCGGTAGCTTAAGTGATGCTTGACCTAATTTGCAGAATATTTTGCTAATGACGATTCAGTTACATAATTAAAGACAGAAGTCTATATATTTGCTGGGTTCTGTGATTAAACAATTAAAATGGTGGCATATGTAATCAAGAGGAAGAGATTTTCATTATGTAAATTGTGAGTAATTAATAGAGAAATCTATATGTCATGCGTAGTCTGTGTGTTGATATAATAGAACAATTTGTATTCCCTTTATAAGTATAGGCAAAGGTTTTGTCCTTGTATATAGGACAGTTTAGTCAGGGTTAAGTAGGTTATGGTAACAAAATGACAGCAAGGGTTTAGAGTTGTTTGTTGAAATAATAGTAATCCTGAAGTGTTCTTTTAAGAAGCGAAGCTACCCTGGAAAAAGCAAGGTAGTAATGTATATTACAAATAGGTATAATGAAAAGTGTTTGAAAGAACATAACAACTGCCTGTTAAACTTTTTGTAATTAGTGGACCATGAGACAGCATTCGAAGTGCACGGTTTTTACTATATGGTAAGTTTAACATGACTAGTTATGCGTTTAGTTTTAAAAGTTGTACGATAGTTGAGCCACTTTAAAGAAGTATTTGTCGTCTGGTTTGTTTTTAGCACAAAACTAGATAGGAAGGTCTCTGTTCATTCTATGTAGTAGGTATAGATAGTGTGAACTAGATTCAGGTAAAAACAACACTGGCAGCGTGTAGAGTTTGTTGAAACAACAGCACCCGTGAAGTGTCCTTATAACAAGAGTCTTAATATATTTGTTCAGGCAACAGGCCTGACAAGTTAGTACTGTATATCAAAACAGATGCTAGTTATGACACTTTCTTGGGCGCTTTTAAAATCATATCAAGTTGGTTATAAGTAACTGTTATTTTGCATATCTTATTACTTGGATGTTTAACCATTACCACCACATTCTGTGTGATTTCTATATGCTTGTCAGTGAATTCACCAATGATTACATTAGTTGCTTTAGAATAAGAAGGTTTTTGGCCCCTGACTCACTAAAACATTACCTCTTTGTTTCACAAACCACCAGCCTTTTAGCCTGACTCTTTCATCAGATCGCTTAAAGAAACTATGGGTTGTTTTTAAGGGCAAAGGGCAGATCCACGTGACACATCTGGTACACTGACTGTCTATCACATGGGCACCGTTCAATATAACATCGGGGGTGGGTGGGGTGGTAATGCACACATGTCTGTGAATAATATAACATCCATATCATGGTACTATATTGTGCAAGGCATTCATTAAGATGACACATAAAATACGGGGCAAGTATTCGGTTTCCAATTACACAAAAGCAAGTTGAAGTGGTGGAAAAGTTACATAGTCAGCAAGTAAAACAGGCCCTCAGCACTACATTAATTTCCATATGAGAACAGACTGAGGGCTTAATTGTCAACTTCATATGTAACTTCGTGAAGAATTTATCAATTCTTTCAATTATGTCCTGCAGGCCCAATTGTAACCTCAGTCCTGAAGTTCCAGTCCTTACCCTTGAACCCCCTTAAGTCCGGGTCTGCCTAAATACCTCAACCGACCTCAACCGACCGCGTAATGGGTTAATATGCAGTATACATGGGCCAACAACCCTTTCCAACGCTCTGGATACATTGTCTATGCTTGTATGAATGAAAGTTGAAAGCATGAAGGAAGAGATCGACATATGCAACTATTGAAATAAATGATCTGTCTAGCCACCCCCCACCCCCGAATGGGGTCAATGGAGGTCAAGCCGGTAGGCGTACGTGCTTAGCAGCTTGGATGTCAGACTGGAAAACACTCTGTATATAGCTATTATGAGTTGGTTATGATAGTATTTGTGCTTTATAAATCATCATTTTTGCGTTCTGTTGCCTGTATAAAGCAAAATGTGTCCAGAGATTCCCCATGCAGGCCCAACGATGAATAACTTTTAAAAACTGGTAAATACGTCAGAGTTACAGTTTTTTTTTCCATTCATACAAGCATAGACAATGTATCCAGAGCGTTGGAAAAGGTTGTTAGCCCATGTATACTGCATATTAACCCATTACGCGGTCGGTTGAGGCCGTTTGAGGTAACGGTTGAGGTATTTAGGCATACCGTTAAGTCCTGCAGTCCCGGTCCTATTTATGTTTCAGTCCTGCAGTCCCGGGTGCTATTTATCACTGTACTAACTTATAAATATCATCAATAACAACAATAAACATCTACACAAAAATACTACCATATACAAACAAAAACACCCACCTAAACAATATCACACAGTCGAAGGCATGAGCCCTACGAACTCTAGTTCCAACATGTAATCACCAGACGTGGTGACGACACACTCAAGTTTTTTCAACTTATATTAATGCCGCCACCAACGCAGGGACAAATACATGACAGGACAATACTCATTTACACCTGAGCTGAGTGAGGAAAGTCGTGTAAAGTGCCTTTCCCAAGGGCACAAGATCGGCGGCATGTCAGGACTCGAACCCGGGACTCTAAGTTCCGAGTCGCGCACTCTGCCACTGCGCCACACGACCCCACACGACCTTCAAGTCTAAAAGCCTTTGAAAATGGCGCGTAGAAAATCCAGGCAATGGCGGTCCGTAGAGAAAATGGCGGTTTGTTGATACCAAATGCAGTGAACCTTGAAGTCACAACAACAAGAACAGCAACACAAGTGTTGGGGCCATAGTGCAAGGGTCATTCACTGTACTTGCTAAACCCACTAAAAAGGACATGAAACATGCGTTTTTTTGACAGATTGTACCGGAAAACGTTAACAGCAACTAATAATACATATAGCTATACCTGCCAGTTAAGCTACCTACATACCAAAAATCACGACGAGTACCTCAGTAACCGCCTATACACTTCCAGTTGGGGCCTGGGTATGATAAGGTTGTCCGATGTGCTCTGTCTGGTGGATCTGGTGGCTTCGTCTCTGTACCGGATGAAAACCCCTCGCATATGTGGTGGTAAAGAGTTGTCCAAGACCTTATACACCAGCATGGCTTTGTGTTGACGGTGTATGGTTTTCACGGACTACCACCCAATAAGAGAAAGGACTTCCCGTTCATTCATTCATTAGATATTCATTCATTCAGTCAGTCATTCTTCTTTTTTTTAATCTTCATTCCTCCCTTGGGAGAGCCTTCAAGTCAGCGTATATACAGAAGGGAAAATACATAGAAATTTTGCTTTAAATTAAAATAAAGTATGAACCAATAAGTATATTTACATCCTTTTGTCATGTATATTTCCTGTATCAGTCCTATGTAGTGTTCTGTCCATATCTATATATATATATATATATATATATATATATATATATATATATATATATATATATGGCCAGGTGGTCCTTATGTAGAGGTGGTCACTTGTACAAGTTTGACTTGAAAGTGTTGACAATATAATGTTAAAACAATAAACTTAATACATTTCTCTATATAAGTACTAGATTAGTACTGAGCTTTAGGCAACTCCTGTAGTTAGATGTGCAACGATTGAATGTAACAAGTCGTTCGGTGTGATATAGCTAGATGCCTCCGCGCCGCGTGCCTGCAAAGCTGGTGTGTTACATCGAAGGCAGGTACTACCGCCTATACATATAGATATGTAAATATTGTACATCTACATATGTAAATATTGTACGTTTGGGAATGCATTTATAACAGCGACACCTGTGCTGCAATGCAATGTGCCCTGAGAAGGTGACAGACGGTCACCGAAATGTTGGCTGAATAAAAGACTTGGTTGTGTAAACGAGAGTGTCTTTACTCAGTGTCTTAACAACCTGATGAAACTATTCACGGATATACAGAAATATAATCAGTAACATACAAATGCAACTAGCAGTGTTGCAGTCATGGATCATTGCAAGATTTTATGACTGAGCCCTGGTTTTCTTGATATGAGAATATTTTATTTACTATAATTATTATTCCTTGTGTTTCACCCCCTCCCACTAAATGTTAGTTTGCTTTCCCACGTGCAATAATAAAATACTTTTTTTACATTACGACTGCAGACATAAGCACACAGTAAGCTTGTAATCTGTGCTTTTGAAAGTTCATGATTGCGTTTGTGTACTGATCTTTCCATGATGCTTTGAGCATCAAGACATAGGATCATTAGGTGTTTACATGAAAATTGTCTCATCGTTTCAAAGCACAATATTTTTTTCACAGACTTGCAATTATGTTTATCAAAGCAATGCGTGGGTACTGGGCATGTCTTTAACTTTGAAGAAAAAAATGATTACGTTTTCGATTACTTCAAAATGTGGCGCTGACTGCCTTGCTTAGTTTTCATCCCTTAGTTTTCCAAGTTTCGTAGACTAGTTAGTAAAAAATATGCATTACTTCCGTGCTGGTCGTACGATCAATCAAACTTTGCACAACAATTGTAGCAGGTTACGTAAAGCTGGCTTTAGTCTCTGC
>NW_017803514.1:150886-155011 GCF_001625305.1 Branchiostoma belcheri | reverse complement strand
ACTGTTGCCGGAGCTCTTTCGGAAGGGGGCTACTACAGCCTCTTTCCACGCACTTGGGACGGCTCCTTCTCTAAGTGATGTGTTAAATATGTCAGTAAGGGCTTCCGAGAGTTCACAGGCGAACATTTTAAATTTACAATCCTGGGTGCAACGCCGTCTGGGCCTCCCGCTTTACGGACTCTGATATTACTCAGTTCTCTGTACATGTCCCAGGGTTGGATCTGTGGCGGTGGGGAGGGTGCAGGTAGGTAAAATAAGCAGGAAGTTGGCAGGTGCTCACCCGGGGGTCTGCTGTGAGATACTTGCCAGGTGCTTGTTAATTGCATCTGCTATGTAGCCTTGTGGTTTCAACGTTGGGCACTTGAATGGAACTGGGTGGTTTAACTAAGTTGCATACGGATTTCAGTTCCTTGTACCACTTGGCTGGATCCTCTGTTTTCAGTTGTTGCACCTTCTTTGTGTAGTGGTTTTTCTTAGCTTGCTTTATGCACTGGATGACTTTATTTCTGAGTCTCTTCCATGCCTGTTCTCTGTGTTGATGGAAGGCCTTGTGTTTTCTTGTGTTTCACCCCCTCCCACCAAATGTTAGTTTGCTTTCCCACGTGCAATAATAAAATATTTTTTTTCATTACGACTGCAGACATAAGCACACAGTAAGCTTGTAATCTGTGCTTTTGAAAGTTCATGATTGCGTTTGTGTACTGATTTCGCCATAATGCTTTGAGCATGAAGACATAGGATCATTAGGTGTTTACATGAAAATTGTCTCATCGTCTCAAAGCACAATATTTTTTTCAAACTTGCAATTATGTTTATCAAAGCAATGCGTGGGTACTGGGCATATCTTTAACTTTCAAGAAAAAAATGATTACGTTTTCGATCACTTCAAAATGTGGCGCTGACTGCCTTGCTTAGTTTTCATCCCTTAGTTTTCAAGTTTCGTAGACTAGTTAGTAAAAAATATGCATTACTTCCGTGCTGGTCGTACGATCAATCAAACTTTGCACAACAATTGTAGCAGGTTACGTAAAGCTGGCTTTAGTCGCTGCGTGGGCGTCAGTCAGGCTTCGCGACAGTCGACAAACCCGTGCCTGGTGTAGGGCGTGTTTTTTGCTGTGCAGAAAACAGACAAGTGGCATCATGTCCCAGACTGGTGACACCGGAGGTAACAGATTTTCTCTTATTTTGTGTCAATTTGTCTTTTTCTTCTGTGTATTACTTATGGGTCTGTCACATTGCGCGTAAATCGATGGGCCGACTAGTCGGCGAGCTCTAAACGACATCGCCGGCGATTTTTTGGAGTCGGCCGAAGCTCGCTGAAACGCGAAACGTGTTCTTAACATCAGCGACTAGTCGCCGGTGATTTTTGAGGTCGCAGAGCTCGTTTCCAGCTCGCCCGTAGCTCGTCCCTGTACGGCCGAGAGTCGGCCGAGATTCGGGCGTACATACCACGAGTCTCGGCCGTTTTTCGCTTCGAAAATCGGGCGATGGTCGCTGAATATTATTTGAACCCAACTGATTGAAATTCCTTACTCTTGTTCCTTTAGGAGGAGTGTGGCCTTATTTTAGAGGATTGTATTATAAATTGACTTTTACACTTGTTCATTCTGGAATGATGTTGCCTTAGGGTACAAGAACGTCATGTGATAGATATTTCTTACTAGTTGAAGTCTATATTGCATGGCTCTTTTTACCTCTGTCTACTTTGATGCCATTGAATGGCTAATAAACTTGGTTACTGGAAGATTCATACTATTTTAGACAGAAGTATGGACGCAAAGTTTTAGAACAATATATCTTATTACCTTTTTTCAGGTACACGTACAGGTGTAGAAAAAAAGATTTTGATTTGATGATAATCATTATGTTGTTGTACATTTTGGTTGAATGGTCTAGAGATCGTGCGAGCATCGATAGATCGTCCACCGTAACTCGAGCCGCATGCGCCCGGGTGTCGAGCGAGCTTCGGCCGACTCTTGTTTGGTCAAAAAGGGGGTCTTTATGTTAACCAGAGGGTAGTGCCAATTTGTGGCTCTTGTGGTAGTATTTGAGTTGGATCTTTCACAGAATTCCTGTTTATATTTCTATTTTATTCTGCCAGTCCGCTACATTACTTTGCTAAAAAATATCACGACAGGTCAAACATAAAACTTGGCCAAACTATTCATTTTTAGGTGGATACAATGGCCTTGCTTCATATGCTTGCCATGTCATAGGGACTTCATTATCATAGATGTATCCCCAAGCCATCGCCCGAGCCTCGCACAATGTGACAGCGACGATTTTCAAGCCAAAAATACGCGCGATCGTCGGTCGATCTCAAAATCGGCCGATCTTTCGGCGATCGACAAATACGGCCGAAGCTCGTCGACAATGTGACAGGGGCATTAGCGACCCAATATTTGACAGATAGCTCCAGAAATTTCATTGACAGTTTTGTTTGTGTTGGTGTCTTTTCTCATTGAAAACCAGGCAGAGGTCGGAAGATGGGGGCAGCCAGATTGGCTCAGAATGTTTATGTGTGATAGGTATGATGAACTATGAACATCCATATGCATGGTTAGAAAAACAAGTGAGATGGACGTGACGAAGCGGCCCGGCGGGTCAGACATTGTCCACTTTGCAACAAATCCTTCGCAGATCTTAGCAAATATCGACGTAAGTGATATTGGGCGCAGTTTGTCGACTGTTGCCGGGAGCTCTTTCGGAAGGGGGGCTTCTACAGCCTCTTTCCACGCACTTGGGACAACTCCTTCTCTAAGTGATGTGTTAAATATGTCAGTAAGGGCTTCCGAGAGTTCACAGGCGAACATTTTAAATTTACAATCCTGGGTGCAACGCCGTCTGGGCCTCCCGCTTTACGGACTCTGATATTACTCAGTTCTCTGTACATGTCCCAGGGTTGGATCTGTGGCGGTGGGGAGGGTGCAGGTAGGTAAAATAAGCAGGAAGTTGGCAGGTGCTCACCGGGGGGTCTGCTGTGAGATACTTGCCAGGTGCTTGTTAATTGCATCTGCTATGTAGCCTTGTGGTTTCAACGTTGGGCACTTGAATGGAACTGGGTGGTTTAATTAAGTTGCATACGGATTTCAGTTCCTTGTACCACTTGGCTGGATCCTCTGTTTTCAGTTGTTGCACCTTCTTTGTGTAGTGGTTTTTCTTAGCTTGCTTTATGCACTGGATGACTTTATTTCTGAGTCTCTTCCATGCCTGTTCTCTGTGTTGATGGAAGGCCTTGTGTTTTCTTGTGTTTCACCCCCTCCCACCAAATGTTAGTTTGCTTTCCCACGTGCAATAATAAAATACTTTTTTTTTCATTACGACTGCAGACATAAGCACACAGTAAGTTTGTAATCTGTGCTTTTGAAAGTTCATGATTGCGTTTGTGTACTGATTTTGCCAAGATGCTTTGAGCATGAAGACATAGGATCATTAGGTGTTTACATGAAAATTGTCTCATCGTTTCAAAGCACAATATTTTTTCACAGACTTGCAATTATGTTTATCAAAGCAATGCGTGGGTACTGGGCATATCTTTTAACTTTGAAGAAAAAAAATTACGTTTTCGATTACTTCAAAATGTGGCGCTGACTGCCTTGCTTAGCTTTCATCCCTTAGTTTTCAAGTTTGGTAGACTAGTTAGTAAAAAAATATGCATTACTTCCGTGCTGGTCGTACGATCAATCAAACTTTGCACAACAATTGTAGCAGGTTACGTAAAGCTGGTTTTAGTCGCTGCGTGGGCGTCAGTCAGGCTTCGCGTCAGTCGACAAACCCGTGCCTGGTGTAGGGCGTGTTTTTGCTGTGCAGAAAACAGACAAGTGGCATCATGTCCCAGACTGGTGACACCGGAGGTAACAGATTTTCTCTTATTTTGTGTCAATTTGTCTTTTTCTTCTGTGTATTACTTATGGGTCTGTCACATTGCGCGTAAATCGATGGGCCGACTAGTCGGCGAGCTCTAAACGACATCGCCGGCGATTTTTTGGATTCGGCCGAAGCTCGCTGAAACGTGAAACGTGTTCTTAACATCAGCGACTAGTCGCCGGCGATTTTTGAGGTCGCAGAGCTCGTTTCCAGCTCGCCCGTAGCTCGTCCCTGTACGGCCGACAGTCGACCGAGATT
>NW_017803514.1:144339-144934 GCF_001625305.1 Branchiostoma belcheri | reverse complement strand
CCGAGGACCAGCCCGTGGGCGGATATGAAGTACGGAAAGGTGTTGACCCGTTCCGATCCACCGTGTATTAAGTATGGGGAGCGGTGGGCACTCTCCGATGTACCGTGTATTAAGTACGGCAAGCGGCGGGCCCTCTCCGATGTACCGTGTATTACTTATGGCAAGCGGTGGGCCCTCTCCGATGTACCGTGTATTAAGTATGGCGAGCGGCGGGCCCTCTCCGATGTACCTTGTATTAAGTATGGCAAGCGGCGGGCCCTCTCCGATGTACCGTGTATTAAGTATGGCCGATTTTTGTCCCGCTCCGATTCTGCAAGTATTACCTTGCCGCCTCCCCTGCTCGAAGGAAGAGGGAGAGCCACTCCCGCCGTGTGCGGGGCATGTCCGGGGCCGGTCAGCTACCCGACGGTATGCAGCATTCCCCCGTCCCGGGACTTTTGGATTTTGCCCGGTGTCTGACGAAGGTGTAGGTGTGTCAGCCTATCTTGAGAGCGGTCGTTTTTTGACCACCTCGGACTCGGCCGTCC
Organism: Branchiostoma belcheri; assembly: GCF_001625305.1. Taxonomy (NCBI): domain Eukaryota; kingdom Metazoa; phylum Chordata; class Leptocardii; order Amphioxiformes; family Branchiostomatidae; genus Branchiostoma; species Branchiostoma belcheri. The sequence goes on along the minus strand of NW_017803514.1, from coordinate 144,407 downwards.
CGGTGCAGGCCGCTGCGGGCGTCGGCGGGGCGCTAGCGTGTGCTGGAGGGTGCGCGCGGATCCCGCCG
>NW_017803514.1:124946-140946 GCF_001625305.1 Branchiostoma belcheri | reverse complement strand
AATTTCAACTACAAGGTTGAATAATAAGGCAGATAAGGGACATCCCTGTCTGATTCCTCGTTGTAATTTAAAGTAGGCAGACTTCCAACCTGCATTGACGATACAACTTTCAATATCAGTATACATTGTTCTAACTATTGAAGTGAAAGTAGGTCCAAAACCAAACTTATTTAACGTTCTAGACATAAAATTCCAGTTAACTGAATCGAATGCCTTTTTAAAATCAAGCCAGACGATTGCTGCAGGTAGGTTGTAAAAATTAGAATAATAAATAACATCTTGTATCAATCTAACATTTTGTCCTATAAACCTTGACTTAATATAAGCCGTCTGATCTTCTGAAATTAGTTTCGGTAAGAAACTCTGCATTCGTCTTGCTAATACCACAGCTAGTATCTTGTAGTCAGTGTTCAACAAACTAATTGGTCTCCAGTTGGATAAGTTAGTCTTATCCCCCTTTTTGTGAATAAGTTTTAACAAAGCTCTCTTCTGGGACACAGAAAGGTATTTGCTTTCAATTGCTTCACACAGGGATTCGAAGACCAAGTCTCCTACTTCATCCCAGAATTTCAGATAAAATTCGGTAGGAAGGCCATCAATTCCAGGCGCTTTGTTTTGGTTCATCGCTTTCAATGCTGCGAAACATTCATTTTTAGTTATAGGTTCATCTAACAGTAGCATTTCTCATCTGTGAGAGAGGGTACCTCAACAGACTCAAGAAAAGTATCAATCTGTTCATCAGTAACAGGGTTCTTAGAACAATACAGGTTTTTGTAAAAGTTTACTTCCAAGTCTATAATTTTAAACGGATTTGTCTCTTCTTCATTTCCATCCTTTAATTTAGTAATGGTATTTTGTTTTGAGCGAGTATTTTCAAGATTCAAGAAAAATTTGTTAGACTTTTCTCCCTTCTCTGTCCACTTTGCCCTAGCTCTAATTTGTGCTCCTTTTTGCTTTATATTCATATATATTTTCCAATTTTAGCTTTATTTGAGTGTATTCGTTTAGAACAATGTCTTCAAGTTTATCATCTAACTTACTCTCTAGTTCTTGAAGTCTCTTTTCTAACTTTTCAAGTGTTGTATCCACTTTAAAGGCTTTAGCCCTGGAATAGGAGTCAGAGAACTCCTTAACCTTCTTCTTACAAGTTTCCCAAACTAGTTGTTTGGATACATCAAGGTAATTACAATCACTAACAACAGTTTGTATTGTAGACTTAACTCCTTTAACATATTTCTCATCACTGAGATGTGAAGTGTTTAGGCGCCAAAATCCAGGTCCCCTAGAAGCATTTTCGAAATGTAGTTTCAAAAAGATTGCAAGGTGATCTGTTTTAATAGAAAATCTTATATCGCATTTTGCTACATGCGCAGCTAGCGATCTGTGGATAAGCCAAAAATCCAATCTGCTAGAAACAGGGTCTGGATTTTGTCTCCTCCAGGTGTACTGTCGTACATGGGGATGTGTTTCCCGCCATATGTCTACGAGGCTTAACATTTTTTTAAAGCTGCTAAGTGCTTTTTCAGGTGCAGTAAATTGGGTTTGTCTCTTGCTGGACCTGTCTAAGACCAGATCGTTAATCATATTAAAATCACCACCTGCGACAAGATTATCCACATTGTTTACCACTATCCAGTCTTTTAGCGTAGTGAGAAACGATACTTGTTCTCCCCGCTCGGAAGGAGCGTACACATTCAAGAGAGTGAAGTCTTTACATTTAATCATTAATCTTCTACCATCCTGCCCCTTTATTACCTCCATAACGTCCAACTTTATGTTTTTCTTGCAAAGTATAGACACACCCTTACTGTGTTGTCCACCAAAGTCGTGGAACTGGGGGCCATTCCAATCTAATTCAAAGATATTAATTTTATCATCTGTAAAATATGTCTCCTGTAAAAGGAAAACATCAGCTTTTTGTTTTTCAAACCAGCAATATAGACTTCGTCTCTTTTGTGTACCTCGTAATCCCCTGACATTAAGTGACATAAATGATATATTAGTTGTCATGAGGAACAAATTAATCACTTACACGAGTTCAATAGTCAGTAAGAGTTCATGTTTCGTCGTCACTTGAGCACATCGATGAGCTGATCGCCTCAGTAATTAGAGTGTAAAATTTAGAATTAGAGTGTTCAAAGCAGGCCTGGCGCCTGAATTGTGGTGCATGGAATAATGGAATAGGACCTCGGTTCTATTTAGTTGGTCTTTGGAACGTGAGGTAATGATCAAGAGGGACGGACGGGGGCATTCGTATTGCGGCGGGAGAAGTGAAATTCTTGGATCGCCGCAAGACGAACCACTGCGAAAGCATTTGCCAAGAATGTTTTCATTGATCAAGAACGAAAGTTGTGGGCGCGAAGGCGATCAGATACCGCCATAGTCACAACCATAAACGATGCCAACCAGCGATCCGCCGGCGTTACTTCGATGACCCGATGGGCAGCTCCCGGGAAACCTGAGTTTTCGGGTTCCGGGGGAAGTATGGTTGCAAAACTGGAACTTAAAGGAATTGACGGAAGGGCACCACCAGGAGTGGAGCCTGCGGCTTAATTTGACTCAACACGGGGAAACTCACCCGGCCCGGACACAGTAAGGATTGACAGATTGAGAGCTCTTTCTTGATTCTGTGGGTGGTGGTGCATGGCCGTTCTTAGTTGGTGGAGCGATTTGTCTGGCTAATCCCGATAACGAACGAGACTCTGGCATGCTAACTAGTTCGGCGATCCCGCGCGATCGGCCGCAACTTCTCAGAGGGACAGCCGGCAGTAAGCCGGACGAGATGGAGCAATAACAGGTCTGTGATGCCCTTAGATGTCCGGGGCCGCACGCGCGCTACAATGAAGGCATCAGCGAGTCTTTCGCCTTCGCCGAAAGGTGCGGGTAACCTGCTGAACCGCCTTCGTGCTAGGGATCGGGGATTGCAATTATCTCCCATGAACGAGGAATTCCCAGTAGATGCGTGTCATCAGCGCGCGTTGATTACGTCCCTGCCCTTTGTACACACCGCCCGTCGCTACTACCGATTGAATGGTTTAGTGAGGTCAGTCGATCGGCCCCTCTCGGGCCGGCAACGGTCTGGAGGAGCGCCGAGAAGCCGATCAAACTTGACCATTTAGAGGAAGTAAAAGTCGTAACAAGGTTTCCGTAGGTGAACCTGCGGAAGGATCATTACCGAAATCAAAGCCGACGCACCTCGTCGTGTGGTCGTCTCTGACACGGTGGCAAGGAGCGGGTCTCGTGCCCGTGGCGTCCCGCTCCGACCCTTCTCTCTTCCCGACGCCTCGACAAGGTGGCGCTCCGGCGGTCGCTCTCTCGTCAATCGCTCGCTGGCTCACGGCAGGCAGCAGCGCAGGCGGAGAGCCAGGAGCGCCCATGCCGACCCGCTTGGCGGCGGGACCCGGCAGCCCCCTTTCGTCTTCGAAAATCGGGCGATGGTCGCTGAATAGATTTTGAACCGAACTGATTGAAATCCTTTACTCTTGTTCCTTCAGGAGGTGTGTGGTCTTATTTTAGAGGATTGTAATTATAAATTGACTTTTACACTTGTTCATTCTGGAATGAGGTTGACTTGTTTCTTAGGGTGCCCACAAGAACGTCATGTGATAGAGAGATATTTCTGATGCCATTGAATGGCTAACACTCTTGTTTACTGGAAGATTCATACTATTTTAGACAGAAGTATGGAGGCAAAGTTTTAGAATAATATATCTTATTAGCTTTTTTCAGGTACACGTACACGTGTAGAAAAAAAGATTTTGATATGATGATAATCATTATGTTGTTGTACATTTTGGTTGAATGGTCTAGAGATCGTGCGAGCATCGATAGATCGTCCACCGTAACTCGAGCCGCATGCGCCCGGGTGTCGAGCGAGCTTCGGCCGACTCTTGTTTGGTTAAAAAGGGGGTATTTATGTTAACCAGACGGTAGTGCCAATTTGTGGCTCTTGTGGTAGTATTTGAGTTGGATATTTCACAGAATTCCTGCTTATTTTCTATTTTATTCTGCCAGTCCGCTCCATTACTTTGCTAAAAAATATTACGACAGGTCAAACATAAAAATTGGCCAAACTATTCATTTTAGGTGGATACAATGGCCTTGCTTCATCTGCTTGCCATGTCATAGGGACTTCATTATCATAGATGTATCCCCAAGCCATCGCCCGAGCCTCGCACAATGTGACAGCGACGATTTTCAAGCCAAAAATACGCGCGATCGTCGGTCGATCTCAAAATCGGCCGATCTTTCGGCGATCGACAAATACGGCCGAAGCTCGTCGACAATGTTACAGGGGCATTAGCGACCCAATATTTGACAGATAGCTCCAGAAATTTCATTGACAGTTTTGTTTGTGTTGGTGTCTTTTCTCATAAGAAAACCAGGCAGAGGTCGGAGGATGGGGGCAGCCAGATTGGCTCAGAATGTTTATGTGTGATAGGTATGATGAACTATGAACAGCCATATGCATGGTTAGAAAAACAAGTGAGATGGACGTGACGAAGCGGCCCGGCGGGTCGCATTCTACCAGAATTATCAGGGTAGCCCTCTCAATATTTTAGCAATTTTCAGCCATAAAGGGTTTTAATTATATAATGGATGCCACACATACAAATTGTGTCTCAAGTTGGCCACCCCCTCTTCCGACCTTTGCCTGGTCTTGCTTGGTTTTCTCGTGCAACAATTATTTTGCAATCATAAAATTCAGGGTCGCACAGATCCATTCTTGTTGCTCAAAGCTGTTTGTTGGAAGGGGTGACTAGATGCACTATTGATTTCATTCAGTTGGCCTGATGGAAATTTTAAGTTTACCTTACAGCTAACTTGCAATGATGCTTACTTTCGTATATTATAATAATAATAATGCTTATTTTGTCCACCAGACGCCACACCCCAGCAGCAAGGCCAGACTGAAAGGAGACCACTTGCGAACGCCGGTGCGACTACATGTTTGCCAAACCCGATGTACGTCTCCGGAGCAGGTAAAGCGATTTCTAGTTATAGGAACTGGTACAGAATTCTCACACTTCGTCCTACATATTAATACCAAAATAATGTCTTATGTTTGTTTATTACTCCGTCTGGACCTCCGGACGGAGTGTTGTGAACAGCCGTTTTTTCGTGTTTCGCAGCTAGAACACAGGGTTCCCTTTGTGTAATGGGCATGCAACTTTATACGCCGTCTGCGGGCATGCCCGTGTTGATGCACGAATGTGTATTTTTGCCGTTGCTGTTTTCGCGGTCAATGTAATATTTCAAATGCACCCCTACAATTATGAGGCAAATTGGAATGGTCCAGAAAAGTTTTGGCAGATGTAAGGATGGGCCGATAAGTGGTACCAGATTTTTTTTGCCCATGCATTAAGTATTTGACCGAAGCTTTAACGTGTTCGCAGCCAAAACGCACTGTTCTGTACGTAGCATTTCTTTGTAATTTTTGGCGACGCCTTTGGGGCGGAGGCATTTGTGCAAGTACTACGATCGCTTTGAAAGAATTTCAAAAATTGCACGAATGCATTCCCCAGGGAATTGGTTCTGAGGTAACCTTCGGCCATGTGGTTTTTGGATCAAGCAGGTAACTTACACCCTGTGCCCACGTGCTACCCATTCAGCTGCCTGGCATGGTTAATTACTGGTCATCCGTCTTCTCCCCACACCATGGTCCATGGACAGAGAGCACAGCTGTCTTTGGTCTAAAACCACTTGATCAGGAATCTGACTTTCCCTCCCCAAGAACATTTAGGCTAGTGGGGGTGGGTTTATTCAAACAGATAGCACAGAGAAAAGAAATTATCTGTCCTTTGGGGACCCACAAAAGGTCAAACAAGTCCTAGGAGTAACAACTTCAGATCAGACGTAAAATACAGTCTCTAGTGGAGGATAGAGTGAAGTGGAGGATAGTTTTAAGTTTGGTTCGAGCGGGAACTCGACCAAAGTAAAGTAAGTAAGTATGTCATCATAAAATCTATATTGCTGGGGAAGAACGACTGATTCCTCCTATACGTGTATTTGGAATATTGCCCCACACCTCCTCCATCCATCCTGTAAATTTCACTACATGCATGTCTTTATAAGATAGGGAAATCTGTTTCTCTTATAATTGTGATGTAGATTGCTAGCTCCACCACATGAAATAATATATATCATTCAGTCGTCGCTTTGGCAATGATTTTTATTGCCTCGCCCTTGTTCTGTTTGAAAATATGCACTAAAACGCTGTTTTCCACGAGTGCATAGCCACATTCTGGGACAAAAGGCACAATTCAAATAACCATTGGGGGAAATTTATGTTCCTTTGTCGATTGTACGACCAAAATGTTTTGGGTTTGTCAACTATATAGCTTCTCCCAGTATGTCTGCCACATATTTCGGGTGTGCTTGTTTTATGTTTGAACTCCCTTTATAACTCTCTTATAACAAACCAGACAGGATTCCGTAAACATTACAGAACCTCTGACAATATCTTTCTTTTAAAGACCCTAATCTCTAAACATACCCAACCAGGAAAAAAGCTCTTTGCCTGCTTTGTAGATTTATCAAAGGCATTTGACTCTATCTGGCACGAGGGTCTACTTTTCAAACTCTTATCAGCAGGTATATCAGGAAGATTTTTCGACGTTTTAAAAAACCTATATAACCAATCCACAGCTAGCGTCAAGACGAGTAAAGGTCTCAGCGAGAGTTTCCCAGTAGAAATTGGAGTAAGACAAGGCTGTGTCTTAAGCCCTTCTCTATTTAACTTATATATGAGTGATTTAGCCAACCAACTAACTACAGATTCCGAAAATTTTGATGCCCCCATATTGAACACAAACAAATTATCTAGCCTTTTCTACGCAGACGACCTTGTGCTGTTATCGACAAGCGAACGTGGCCTACAAAAATCAATAAACAATCTAAACCAGTACTGCAAAAAATGGAAATTATCAATTAATATAAACAAAACAAAAATAATGATTTTCAACAAAAAGGCGCAGTTGCTTCCAAACTTTAAATTTTACGTAGGAAACCAAAATATTGAAATTGTATCCTCCTACAGTTACTTAGGAATTATATTTACAACTGGCGGTAACTTCAGCACTGCAATGAAAACTTTACAAAAAAAGGCCTTATACGAGCCCTCTTCAGCATAAAATCAAGTCTAGGTGACAGTAATGCATCAATGTCAGTCTACTGTAAATTATTCGATGCTTGTATTGTCCCCATATTAACGTACGGTGAAGAAGTATGGGGCAAGATTGGTCTAAACGACAACTGCCCAATAGAACAAATACATTTAAAATCCTGCAAGTCAATCCTTGGTGTAAGAAAAAATGCTAGCAATATCGGCTCAAGAGCAGAACTAGGAAGATTCCCGCTATGGATAGAAGTATATACAAGAATTTATTCGTATTATAAAAGATTACCGAAAGAGAACTTATTGTATGAAGCTCTGTTAGTGCAGCAAGACTTGCACCGGTGTAAAATACCATGCTGGATGTCAAATATTACTAGAATACTCGAGGAGTCAGGTTTTGCCTACCTTGTACTACAAAAAGACAGAAACACATCATCTGCTCAATCTGAATTAAAACAAAGACTAAAAGACAATTATCTTCAATATTTCTACTCAGAAACAAACTCCAAATGCAGCAAAAATGGAAAACAAGGAAATAAGTTAAGAACTAACAAAACAATATTTTGTTTCAGCTTACGTATGAAAAAGAACAATATTTAGATGTACAAAACTTCAGTCATCGCCGAGCAATGACAAAATTAAGGATTAGTGATCACCAATTACAGATCGAAATCGGTAGGTACAACCAGACTCCCGCAGACAGCAGAATCTGCACTCTATGTAACTATAACTGTAGAGAGGATGAAGCACACTTTGTTTTAGAATGTGCGGTATACAATGACATCCGGAAATCCTTTATTAGCTCCTTACAGTTAGAAAAGAAATTTGCATACTTCCGGAAAATTGAATTGTTCAAACATATTATGACATCCAAGCGCTATGATATGATTGAAAAACTGTGTAAATTTATTCATACATGTTTCAAAAAGAGAGAAGAGATCCTGTAGGTAGATCCTGTAGATAGAGAAATAGCACACGAATGTAACAATTGCTCCTTCTATTCTTATTACCAAGTTATTGAACTTAAGTGCATTTGGCCCGTGTAGGGCGTGAACATGCAATAAAGTTCATTGTCATTGTCATATATTTGTTCCAGTCTTCCAGTCTTTGTTATAAAGGCGTTGCTTCTCACGACAATGTCGCCTTAGATTTCTATTAAACCAGGGCAAGTTGTATCTGCTTGAAGTCATTTTGCTTGGGATGGGCCTGTTCATAGTATGTTCCATCTTGCCTTTGAAGTCTGCCCACTTCTCTGATACTGACATGTCCTCTGTTCTTTTGTCAAAGTTATTGGCATAGTCCGTGAGATCTTTCTTGGTGGCTGGTTCATCGGCTTTTGTGCGAATGTAAACTTTTCTCTTGGGTTTCCTGTTTTGTTTCGGTACCAAGTTAACATCCACCAGAATCATGTCGTGATCACTTATTCCCGGGACTACTGTGGTCTTTTCAATTATGCTGGGGTTATTAACCAAAACCAGATCCAAAAGGTTACCATTTCTGGTTGGTTCTTTTTTGCACTGTTTGGGATAACCCGTGGTTATCCATTAGGCACAGCAGTTTCTCTGCTTGACCTCCTCCTAAACACTGCAATATAAATACAGTTACGATATTGAATACAAAACAGATTACAATATCTAACTACACTACCATGAAATACAAACTCCTACAATATCATACATTTAACATGGCAATGATTACAAACTAGTAATTATACTTAATGAAGTCGTAAAGCCGTACAGGAGGCGCACCCACACGACATGGGCCATGAGCAAGGAAGGTCAGAACTGTAATGACCATAAAATCTACTGAATGTAGCTCTTACAAGAGATCACTTAAATGCCAAAATGTTGGACAATCGGGTGACCTGTGTACCGGTTTTACATACGAAGATCAGGACTTAGCTTGTTCCAGATAGTGACCAGTCGTGGTTTCAATAAACACATTTAAATATACTTGTTTGGTCAAACAGAAACCAGTGACACAAACACAACATTAACAAGACCAAGTGGTCCCGCTGGTGCAAGAAGTTCTCGTGGAACTTTTGAAAAGACTGGCAAAACAATGCTTATTTGTTTATTTGAGTTTACCACAAGTAGAAATATACAAATGGAAGGGAGAACAAAACAGGTGCATTGACACCTTTACAAGTTGTCCTCCCAAACACTACAATATATAGTTACAATATTAGATACAAAATAGATTACAATATTGAATCACATTAACATGAACTACAAATTCCTACAATATCGTGCATTAAACATTGAATACTGTACAATACAATGTCATGAAACATTATACATTATGTACAAAAATGACAATGATTAAAAACTAGTAATAATACTAATGAGGTCGCAAAGCCGTACAGGAGGCGCACCCACACGACATGGACCATGGGCAAGGAAGGTCAGAACTGTGGTGATCATAAAATCTACTGAATGTAGCTCTTACAAGAGATGGCTTAGATGCCAAAATGTTGGACAATTGGGTGGCTTGTGTACCAGTGTTACATACGAAGATCAGGACTTAGCTTGTTCCAGATAGTGACCAGTCGTGTAATCTAAATACCAAAATATTGTCTTATGTTTCAGAAACCGATGACACAATCACATACAACGTTAACAAGACCAAGTTGTCCCGTTTGGGCAAGAAGTTCTCGTGGAACTTTTGAAAAGACTAGTAAAATAGATATGGGTCGGTATTTTGACAGTAAACAGTATCTTACAGATAACTTGTAATGGTGCTTACATTCATGTATGTAGCTCTTACAAGAGATCACTTAAATGCCAAAATGTTGGATAATCGGGTGACCTGTGTACCAGTTTTACATACGAAGATCAGGACTTAGCTTGTTCCAGATAGTGACCAGTCGTGGTTTCAATAAACACATTTAAATATACTTGTTTGGTCAAACAGAAACCAGTGACACAATCACTTACAACGTTAACAAGACCAAGTGGTCCCGCTGGTGCAAGAAGTTCTCGTGGAACTTTTGAAAAGACTGGCAAAATAGATATGAGTCGGTAATTTGACAGTAAAATGTATCTTACAGATAACCTGCAATGGTGCTTACATTCCTATATAATGACAATGCTTATTTTCTAATTCTCCATCAGACGCCACACTCGAGCAGCAAAACCAGACTTATTTGATGTCAGTTGCGGACGCCGCCGCGACTATACCAAACGCGATGTACGCCTCCGGAGCAGGTAAAGCGATTTCTAGTGATATGAACGGATGCTGAGTTCTTACACTGTGTCCTAAATACCAAAATATTGTCTCATGTTTATTTGTTTATTTGAGTTTACCACAAGTAGAAATATACAAATGGAAGGGAGAACAAAACAGGTGCATTGACACCTTTACAAGCTGTCCTCCCAAACACTACAATATACAGTTACAATATTAGATACAAAACAGATTACAATATTGAATCACATTAACATGAACTACAAATTCCTACTATATCGTGCATTAAACATTAAATACTGTACAATACAATGTCATGAAACATTATACATTATGTACAAAAATGACAATTATTAAAAACTAGTAATAATACTAATGAGGTCGCAAAGCCGTACAGGAGGCGAACCCACACGACATGGACCATGAGCAAGGAAGGTCAGAACTGTAGTGACCATAAAATCTACTGAATGTAGCTCTCACAAGAGATCGCTTAAATGCCAAAATATTGGACGATTGGGTTTTTTGTGTACCAGTTTTACATACGAAGATCAGAACTTAGCTTGTTCCAGATAGTGACCAGTCGTGTAATCTAAAAACCAAAATATTGTCTTATGTTTCAGAAACCGATGACACAATCACATACAACGTTAACAAGACCAAGTTGTCCCGTTTGGGCAAGAAGTTCTCGTGGAACTTTTGAAAAGACTAGTAAAATAGATATGGGTCGGTATTTTGACAGTAAACAGTATCTTACAGATAACTAGTAATGGTGCTTACATTCATATATAATAACAATGCTTATTTTTTAATTCTCCATCAGACGCCAAACCCGAGCAGCAAGACCAGACTGAACGGAGGCCACTTGCGGACGCCACTGCGAATATACCAAACGCGACGAACGGTCCCGGAGCAGGTAAAACGATTTCTAGTTATATGAACGGATGCTGAGTTCTTACTCTGTGTCCTAAATACCAAAATATCATCTTTCGTTTGTTTGCCACGAAAATGGCAATGATTAAAAACTAGTAATAATACTTAATGAGGTCGTAAAGTCGGAGGCGCACCCACACGACATGGACCATGAGCAAGGAAGGTCAGAACTGTAGTGACCATAAAATCTACTGAATCTGTTGAATGCCCAAACATTGGACAATTGGGTGGCTTGTGTACCAGTGTTGCATACGAAGATCAGGACTTAGCTTCTTCCAGATAGTGACCAGTCGTGTTATCTAAATACCAAAATATTGTTTCAGAAACCGATGACACAATCACATACAACGTCAACAAGACCAAGTTGTCCCGTTTGGGCAAGAAGTTCTCGTGGAACTTTTGAAAAGTCTAGTAAAATACATGCCTACCTGCTTACCTAAATGCCTAGGCCAGAACTGGCCCCTTGCACCTCTTCACTTTCTCCCTCCAGTTAGCACGTTCCTTAGCCTTCTGTTCTGCGACCTTGAGGGGCCATCCAGTGTCAGTCACTATTTGGTCCTGCCATCCTTTGTAAAATACATATGGGGCGGTATTTTGATAGTAAACAGTATCTTACAGATAAGTTGCAATGGTGCTTACATTTGTATATAACAATAATGCTTATTGTCTAATTCTCCATCAGACGCCACACTTGAGCAGCAAGACCAGACTGATTGGAGGTCCCTTGCGGACGCCGTCGCGAATATACCAAACCCGATGTACGCCTCCGGAGCAGGTAAAGCGATTTCTAGTTATATGAACGGATGCAGAATTCTTACACTGTGTCCTAAATACCAAAATATTGTCTCATGTTTATTTGTTTATTTGAGTTTACCACAAGTAGAAATATACAAATGGAAGGGAGAACAAAACAGGTGCATTGACACCTTTACAAGTTGTCCTCCCAAACACTACAATATATAGTTACAATATTAGATACAAAATAGATTACAATATTGAATCACATTAACATGAACTACAAATTCCTACAATATCGTGCATTAAACATTAAATACTGTACAATAGAATGCCATGAAACATTATACATTATGTACAAAAATGACAATGATTAAAAACTAGTAATAATACTTAATGAGGTCGCAAAGCCGTACAGGAGGCGAACCCACACGACATGGACCATGGGCAAGGAAGGTCAGAACTGTAGTGACCATAAAATCTACTGAATGTAGCTCTCACAAGAGATCGCTTAAATGCCAAAATATTGGACAATTGGGTTTTTTGTGTACCAGTTTTACATACGAACATCAGGACTTAGCTTGTTCCAGATAGTGACCAGTCGTGTAATCTAAAAACCAAAATATTGTCTTATGTTTCAGAAACCGATGACACAATCACATACAACGTTAACAAGACCAAGTGGTCCCGTTTGGGCAAGAAGTTCTCGTGGAACTCTTGAAAATACTGGCAAAATAGATATGGGTCGGTATTTTGACAGTAAACAGTATCTTACAGCTAACTTGCAATCGTGCTTACATTCGTATATAATAATAATGCTTATTGTCTAATTCTCCATCAGACGCCACACTCGAGCAGCAAGACCAGACTGAAAGGAGGTCCCTTGCGGACGCCGCTGCGAATATACCAAACTCGACGAACGGCTCTGGATCAGGTAAAACGATTTCTAGTTATATGAACGGATGCTGAGTTCTTACTCTGTGTCCTAAATACCAAATATTGTCTTTTGTTTGTTTGCCACGAAAATGATTAAAAACTAGTAATAATACTTATGAGGTCGTAAAGCCGTACAGGAGGCGCACCCACACGACATGGACCATGAGCAAGGAAGGTCAGAGCTGTAGAGACCATAAGATCTACTGAATGTAGCTATTACAAGAGATGGCTTAAATGCCAAAATGTTGGACAATTGGGTGGCTTGTGTACCAGTGTTACATACGAAGATCAGGACTTAGCTTCTTCCAGATAGTGACCAGTCGTGTTATCTAAATACCAAAATATTGTCTTATGTTTTTGGGCAAGAAGTTCTCGTGGAACTTTTGAAAAGAATTTCAAAATACATATGGGTCGGTAATTTGACAGTAAACAGTATCTTACAGATACGTTGCAATGGTGCTTACATTAGTATATAATAATAATGCTTATTTTCTAATTCTCCATCAGACGCCAAACCCGAGCAGCAAGACCAGACTGAAAGGAGGCCACTTGCGGACGCCGCCGCGACTACATGTATGCCAAAGCCGATGTACGTCTCCGGAGCAGGTAAAGCGATTTCTACTTATATGAACGGATGCTGAGTTCTTACAATGTGTCCTAAATAACAAATATTGTCTTTTGTTTGTTTGTTTCTTTGCCACGAAAATGGCAATGATTAAAACTAGTAATAATACTTAATGAGGTCAGAACTGTAGTGACCATAAAATCTACTGAATGTAGCTTTTACAAGAGACCTCTTGAATGCCCAAATATTGGACAATTGGGTGTTTTGTGTACCGGTGTTACATACGAAGATCAGGACTTAGCTTCTTCCAGAATGTGACCAGTCGTGGTTTAAATAAACATATATAAATATAATTGTATGGTCGAACAGAAACAATGACACAATCATTTACAGGAGGCGCACCCACACGACATGGACCATGAGATCAGGACTCAGCTTGTACCAGATAGTGACCAGTCGTGGTTTCAATAAACACATTTTTTTGTCGAACAGAAACCAATGACACAATCACTTGCAACGTTAACAAGACCAAGTGGTCCCGCTGGTGCAAGAAGTTCTCGTGGAACTTTTGAAAAGACTGGTAAAATACACATATGGGTCGGTAATTTGACAGTAAACAGTATCTTACAGATAACTTGCAATGGTGCTTACATTCAAATATGATAGCAATGCTTATTTTCTAATTCTCCACCAGACGCCACACCCGAGCAGCAAGACCAGGCTGACTGGAGGTCCCTTGCGGACGCCGCCGCGAATATACCAAACGCGATGTACGCGTCCATACCAGGTGAAGCGATTTCTACTTATATGAACGGATGCTGAGTTCTTACACTGTATCCTAAATACCAAAATATTGTCTTATGTTTCTTTATTTATTCATTTGAGTTTACCATGAGTACTAAGAAACAAATTGAAGGGAAGACGAAACAGGTGTATTGACACCTTTACAAGTTGTTCTCCCAAACACTACAATATTATGTAAATATTACATAATATATATTAAATATATTATGATGAAAAACTAGTAATAATACTTAATTAGGGTGTTTTGTGTACCAGTTTTACATACGAAGATCAGGACTCAGCTTGTTCCAGATAGTGACCAGTCGTGGTTTCAATAGATACTTGTTTAGTCAAACAGAAACCAATGACACAATCACTTACAACGTTAACACGACCAAGTGGTCCCGCTGGTGCAAGAAGTTCTCGTGGAATTCTTGAAAAGACTGGTAAAATAAATAGGGGTCGGTATTTTGACAATAAACAGTATCTTACAGATAACTTGCAATGTAGCTTACATTCGTATATAACAATAATGCTTATTGTCTAATTCTCCATCAGACGTCACACTCGAGCAGCAAGACCAGACCGATTGGAGGTCACTTGCGGACGCCGCCGCGAATATACCAAACGCGATGTACGCCTCCAGAGCAGGTAAAGCGATTTCTAGTTATATGAACGGATGCTGAGTTCTTACACTGTGTCCTAAATACCAAAATATTGTCTCATGTTTATTTGTTTATTTGAGTTTACCACAAGTAGAAATATACAAATGGAAGGGAGAACAAAACAGGTGCATTGACACCTTTACAAGTTGTCCTCCCAAACACTACAATATACAGTTACAATATTAGATACAAAACAGATTACAATATTGAATCACATTAACATGAACTACAAATTCCTACAATATCGTGCATTAAACATTAAATACTGTACAATAGAATGCCATGAAACATTATACATTATGTACAAAAATGACAATGATTAAAAACTAGTAATAATACTTAATGAGGTCGCAAAGCCGTGCAGGAGGCGCACCCACACGACATGGACCATGGGCAAGGAAGGTCAGAACTGTAGTGACCATAAAATCTACTGAATGTAGCTCTCACAAGAGATCGCTTAAATGCCAAAATATTGGACAATTGGGTTTTTTGTGTACCAGTTTTACATACGAAGATCAGGACTTAGCTTGTTCCAGATAGTGACCAGTCGTGTAATCTAAAAACCAAAATATTGTCTTATGTTTCAGAAACCGATGACACAATCACATACAACGTTAACAAGACCAAGTGGTCCCGTTTGGGCAAGAAGTTCTCGTGGAACTCTTGAAAATACTGGCAAAATAGATATGGGTCGGTATTTTGACAGTAAAAAGTATCTTACAGATACCTTGCAATGGTGCTTACATTAGTATATAATAACTATGCTTATTTTCTAATTCTCCATTAGACGCCACACTCGAGCAGCGAGACCAGACTGAAAGGAGGTCACTTGCGGACGCCGCTGCGAATATACCAAACGCGACGAACGGCTCTGGAGCAGGTAAAACGATTTCTAGTTATATGAACGGATGCTGAGTTCTTACACTGTGTCCTAAATACCAAATATTGTCTTTTGTTTGTTTGCCACGAAAATGATTAAAAACTAGTAATAATACTTAATGAGGTCGTAAAGCCGTACAGGAGGCGAACCCACACGACATGGACCATGAGCAAGGAAGGTCAGAGCTGTAGAGACCATAAAAT
>NW_017803514.1:98901-122853 GCF_001625305.1 Branchiostoma belcheri | reverse complement strand
ACTGTGCAGCATATAAAGCCACCGGACACACGACCAGTGGAGTCTACACACTTGGCCCACCCCTGTGCGGTGTAACGGTCTACTGTGACATGGATACTGCAGGTAGATATTGTTTCCAGGCACATAGAGATCCGTAATATACACAGGTGTGCCGTAAATATACGCCTGTTTAACGCTTCGCACACTGAAGTTGTTTTGGCTACCAATTGGCAATGTTTAAGTTATCCAAGTTGATTCAAATGGCATCACACAATATTATACATATTGTGCACAACATGAGTCCAAGCAATAAAACGGTCTAACTCCCCTGCCTACTGTAACTCGGCCAAAACTTGCAAACTTGTCACAGTATCCGACACTCTAACAAATTTTGTATATATATATATATATACGCTAATACGTCGATGAAGGTTGCACATCCAGGTAATAAGATACGCCAAAAAGCAGTTACTCAAGTAACTGGATATGATTTTGGAAACTGCAGACGTTTCAGCTAGTACGAGTATCCACTACCTTTCGTCAGTGACTGAGAGACCAGAGGAGAAATGCAGGTTTATAAGCACGAACTTCTGATTGCTATGCAAATAAGTGAAGGCAATTTTTTAGAAGTCCCAAGTCCGTGGATACTAGATGAAACGTCTGACCGTTTCCAAAATCATATCCAGTTACTTGAGTAACTGTTTTTGGCGCAACGCTAATACTTAGTCTATAACGTAGGAATGCACAAGTCGACCCTCTTGTTATTGATCACACCGCTATTTAATGGGCAAAATCACATCGAGTCGGTCGAAGACCTTCTGTACTGTCATCATGGAAAAACTACTTTCATAGCGACATAGTCTAGAAAGTAACGATGTGTTTTTTTCTACAGGAGGAAATTGGACTATCATCCAGCGCAGAATGGACGGGTCAGTTCCCTTCAACCGGACCTGGGAGGAGTACAAGCACGGGTTTGGGAACAAGAACGGGGAATACTGGCTTGGGAACGACAACATCCACCTCCTGACTACTCAGAAGGACTATAGACTGCGGGTTGAGCTGATGGACTGGGAAAATCAGACACGCTACGCTGAATACGATACGTTTAGGTTGGTACTCCTCCTTCCAATTAGAAATTTATCTATGAAAACATCATTGTTAGAAAGTCCCTTGGAAATACGTAAAACACACAGGAAAAAAAGGACAATCCTAAAAACTCTGCTACTGTAAGTCATGTCTAAGTTAGTTAAAGATGACCATCATTAGGCATTAGGGTATGTACATGTTCAGGTTATTTGCATAATTAGTGATTATGTTAAAGTGGCATCCTGCCAAAGGATATGACTTTCACACATACATGATTTATGCATTTATACACTTTATACATGAGATATTATATTTGATAGAAGACCTTAAGAATATGCCAATAACAACATTTCTATCATCATTAAGACAAAATAACACAGCAAAATTTTCACAAGCTCTAAGTACTTCATGGAGGTATAAGATCTCTGAACTCTAGTTTGCTCTATAAACAGACCAGAATCAGAATCAATGCAGATTGTTGTTCATAACTAATATTATGTGATTTGCTGTTCCCATCCAGGGTGGCCGGTGAGTCAGACCAGTACCGGCTGACCGTTTCCGGGTATTCAGGGCCAGTGGCGAGAGACGGCATGAAGTACAACAACGGGCAGAAGTTCTCCACTAAGGACAGGGACAATGATGCCAGCAGCCTCCACTGTTCTCAGCGGTACGGACAGGGCGGCTGGTGGTGGTTTGGGAGTGGCTGCGGCTACTCCTACCTCAACGGCCGCTACCTGCGCAACTGCGGGAACTCCTGTCCAACCTCTGAAGGTGTGATGTGGTTCCTAATGAGAGGCCCTTATTACTCCCTGAAGTCTGTGTCTATGAAAATCAGGCCACGATAATCGCATCTGCTCTACTAAATCTGATCACACCCAGTTATCCACAAAATCATCAATCCTACATGTCTGTAACGCTGACAAGTAACGCTCTCTATTGTAGCGGCTTTGTCTGTTACAAACGTACACCAGAATTAGTCAGTTTGAATGTATCAGTGAGGCAGACATCTTTGTTCAGGTAACTGTAGAAGTGTTCAGATATAGTTGTTGTGGAGCAAACTGTTCAATACGAGTTTTGGATACAAGTGACGATACCTGAACTATATAGCGATAAGAAAACTACTGGTGGCTTATTTTGATGCTGGGAGCTTCTGATTTAATATATTAATGCATTTTGTGAGGTACTTCTATTGTAGAATGGCAGTAACGTGCTAATGCAACTGTAGTGTTGTAGTCATGAATTCCATACTATATAAGATTGTACAAGTATATTAGCCCCAGTCCATACATAACCTACTTATTTTCTTAGTCTTCTACAGAAAGTGATTGCATAATGAGAGCAAATATGTTTGAATGAGTGAGATAGCGACTGAGCAAATATAAGTTAGTGTGAGTTGGTGTAAGCAGGTAAGTGGGCTTTATCTGATTTCATTTGTTGCAGCAACATCATAACTTTGTTACAAAACAGAAATGCAACAATGAAAATCTGCAACAAAGCAGACTGTTACATCTGAAGTCCCACAATGCTTTTATTTTGCTTCTCCTTTTGGGCAGGAATTCTACGGCACTTGCACAACACAACTGCAGTTCGAAATAACACTTTTTTCATGGCTACACTTCACTAGATTAAAATGCATTTAGACTGTGGTATATCGTACAATGCAAAATTCCATGATAATACAGTCTTCGTTTACACTAATGCAAGTACATGCATTTTTCTTGGCATGATTATTTTAACGTATCTTTGCATGAATCAGTGGACAAGTAGACAGCTCCACTAGCTCAAAACATAATTTTACAGTCGTTTCCACAAAATTTAAGAATCTTATAAGGTGCACATAAGAAAAAGAAAGCTGAACCAGCTCCGAAACACATTTCCACATCATGTAAGCACTAAGAATGCAGCAACTCGAAAACCAAACACTTGGAGACATAAACAATACACAACTACTATTTACTGTTTCCCACAAACATCAGCAATGAAGACAATCCAACCTTTCTAACAGCTAACAAGCCATGAGTTCTTACACAAATTAACTAGCGTCCAGTCAAAGCTACCGACCTCATTAAAATCAAATCAATTATCTTCGAAATCATTACTACCCTTTATTCCACTGTAATTAATAAATACTCATTAATAAAATATTTTTCTGTCTTCATCAGAAGACATGTTAGCTGCACATTTCAACGGAATAGAAATGTGAATGCACGCAGCACGGCACATAATCCAACCCAAGAAAACAGCAACAAGAAATAAAAAAACAACATAAAAATCAGCTTCAAAATAAACCAGAATGGCGAAAATCGCAATTCTATTTACACATGTCCTACCCCTAGAGATCAAACACAGCATGATTTCACACGCAAGACTATCCAGTTATATGTAGTAACATCTTAATTTGTACCATACTAATAGTAAGCTTTAAGTTTCATACTTAGTGGCACAGCAGTAGCTTACACAGTGTAAAAGGGTCATTATCATCTGTAAGGTGAAAGGATATGCAATGCTTTAATCAAACACTTGCTGAAAATATTGTAATTGTCAAGACATACATGCAGTACCTTCGTCAGGTGCTAGGAGGTGCACATTTGAAGCACTGAAAACTTATTAACTGTTTTCATTGTTAAACATGGCAAATTCCATCCTTTGCAGGATAAAATAAACAATTTAAAAGCCTTTAATACAGAATATTGTTGGCTCTTTTTTCCACCTTCAAATAGACAAAGTTTACTCAAGACGTGCTGGTTTATACAGTTTTCAACCAGAAGTTTCCAGGCAATGTTGACTTGCCTGTACTGTTTACTGCACTACTCTACAAGTTTTTTTTCTTTAATTTTGATTTTTTTTTGTTATTGTTTTCCTGGCCTTTGAGTTCTGGTTCCACCAAAGGAACATGTTCCATAAAATAGAAACTTTGATGCACAAATAGGGTGTCTATCAAAATAACGTTTTGTACAGGCAAGGAAAACCTGGAGTCTGTTGGACAAGAGAAACACCACAGTCTACAGAAGGTTCTATCCCTAGCCTCCGTAGCAGGCTTATAGAACTGGGGGTTTGGTGGTCTTCGGCTGTTTTCTGATTAGCCCAGTTAAAAAAACGGGGCTAATTCAACCAGGCCGGCTATGTTGTCTATATGCAATCAGAAAATAGCACAATACAATAAAAGATCCTGAAGACCCCCAAAACCCCCAGTTTTTGGCTTGCTGTGGAGGCTATTCTATCCCGGCCTTAAACCTACTACATATATGTGTGGTGTGTATAGCTGCCACACTATGGACTTACTCTTACTAGAACTAGCTACACACTACAAGAGACAAGTACTTTCTCATTTTCTAATATAGATATCGCATGGAGAAAATGTTCATAAGCTACGTACACGCTAGCAAGATTTATTTTACACAACTGAACTCTGTCGTTCTTTTGAGAAGTTGGTGAGAGAGAAAAACACAGGTCGTATTAACTCTGATGAGTTTGCATGGAGAAGTGACCTCAGATTTCTTATTCTTTCTACAACACTCCAAACCTGCAACACAAACCACACTTGTTACTGGAAACATCCTCCTCCCGCCAGCCATGGACACACCAACATTATATTCACAGCTCCTCACCTGTCAGAAAGTCATGCTGCCGTGGCACAGGCTCCCAAAATACTGGGTTCGTGAGAAAACAAAACTGATTGAGCTGGATAACAAAGTTGGCTTCACCACACACCGCTACATGTGCATCATCACCACCAGACGATGTTTCAGCGACCTTCCTCGGGACATGTAGTACCACACACTGCAGCTAGGTGTCGCTACTGCACTGTGAAGAATGCAATTCCGAATGTCGTGTGGAAATAACAAACTTCGTTATCCAGTGATTTACCAACCTGATTAAACTATTCAAGGATGAAAACTGTTAACAATGTTTAATCCATAGCTACCACGTAGTTACCATTGCTACCATGTGGTTACCATAGCTAACATGTGGTTACCATAGCTACCACGTAGTTACCATAGCTACCATGTGGTTACCATAGCTAACATGTGGTTACCATAGCTACCACGTAGTTACCATAGCTACCATGTGGTTACCATAGCTACCATGTGGTTACCATAGCTACCATGTGGTTACCATAGCTACCATGGGGTTACCATAGCTACCATGTTACCATAGCTACCATGTGGTTACCATAGCTACCATGTGGTTACCATAGCTACCATGGGGTTACCATAGCTACCATGTTACCATAGCTACCATGTGGTTACCATAGCTACCATGTGGTTACCATAGCTACCATGTGGTTACCATAGCTACCATGTGGTTACCATAGCTAACATGTGGTTACCATAGCTACCACATGGTTACCATAGCTACCATATCATTATCATGTGCCCCCCTCCCAACACTCCTACAGTTTTGAACACCACCACTTGTGCGCTCGCGGAAGTCTCTAAACCACGACAATCTTCTCGTCCCGACCACCGCCCACCCGCCAGGCCGCGGCGCCGGTTCTACGCCAGGACGATTTTCTCGTTCTTGATTTCCACCTCCTCTCCTGGGGGATGCTCAATGCTGTACTTCAGAGTCACCTGGGAGGGAAATAAACAAACACCTAAGTCTGGGGAGGACATATCTTAAAAACGTGATAATCACCTGTTATGTCAATTTATGGAAAATCTCAATAAATAAAAAGTGAGAAATGTTTGACCTCGTGAGTTTTTCCACCTTCGATGTTGAGTGTCCACTCAGTGTTGAGTGTTGAACATGTTTTATCTTTTACCTAAATATGTCGTGTAATTTTTTTTACTACCTCGTGAGTTTTGCCACCCTCAATGTTGAGTGTTGAAGATGTTTATCATGTATTGAGTGTTGTTGAACATGTTTTATCTTTTAGCTAAATATCTGTAGTAAATAGTAGATATTTCGACAAGCTAAATATGTTGAGTAATTTTTTTACTACCTTGTGAGTTTTGCCACCCTAAATGTTGATTGTTGAAAATGTTGATGCCTAGACCACCAAAGTTTCCATGTGGGAGTTGTAACAAGGCAGTACGTAACACCCATAATGCAATATGCTGTGATGAATGCGATAGATGGTACCACAGTGACTGCATTGGGCTATGTTCTCAAGTATACAGTGCACTAGAAACCCATCGATCATACTCGTGGGTATGTTGTGACTGTGGTATACCCAACTTTGCATCGGCCATATTCGATATCACTGATGAAACATTCCATTCAGTAAACTCATTTGACACGCTGAGTTCTGACTCAAGTTTACCAGACGAAATCCCAATGGCTACATCCACTCCACTTAAATCAAAGCAGGGTAATTCTCAAACGAGGGGTCATAGTCACAAGGGACACAAGAGATCCAAAAGTAAACTTCTCCTAGTAAACTGTCAGAGTGTGCGGAACAAAACAGCTGAACTGGCGACAGTAGTTGACACTTATAAGCCAGATATAGTAGCAGGTACAGAGTCATGGCTCAACCAAAACATAGCAAGTAGTGAAATATTCCCCAGCAACTACATAGCACACCGGAAAGACAGACAAACTGGCCAAGGAGGTGGTGTATTTCAGGCCAACAGAGATGATCTAATTGTTACCCATAGGCCAGACCTTGACACAGACTGCGAGGTTCTGTGGACACAAACTCAACTTGCAGGAAGGAAACCACTGATAATAGGTACATACTACAGACCCCCATCAGACCAGGGCAATAGTCTGGATGAACTTGACAGGTCTATAGGTAAAATGGGAGCAAAAATAAACTCTGACAATGTGATCATTCTTGGCGATTTCAACACCCCTGGCATCAAATGGGATACTACTGTAGCTGACAACAGTCAGGCCTACACAGGCCAAGCAGAGAAACTACTAAACCTAATGGATAACCACGGGTTATTTACAAACAGTCCAGGAACCAACTAGAAATGGTAATCTCTTGGACCTGGTCTTAGTTAATAACCCCAACATAATTGAGAAGACCACAGTAGTCCCGGGGATAAGTGACCACGACATGGTTCTAGTGGACGTTAACCTGGCACTGAAACAAAACAGGAAACCTAAGAGAAAAGTGTACATCCGCACAAAAGCCGACGAACCAGCCATTAAGAAAGACCTAACGGATTATGCAACTAACTTTCACAAAAGAACTCAGGATATGTCAGTTACACAGAAGTGGTCAGACTTCAAAGACAAAATGAAAGACACGATGAATAAGCACATCCCTAGTAAGATAACATCAAGCAGATACAACTTGCCTTGGTTCAACAGAAACCTAAGGAGGCACTGTCGTAAGAAGCAGCGGCTCTATAACAAAGCTAAGAAAACAGGCCAAGAGGAAGACTGGAACAAATATAAGAGAGTTAAGAAGGGAGTTCAGAAAAGCATAAGACAAGCACACTCTAAATACGTGGCAGACATACTGGGAGAAGCTATAGTTGACAAACCCAAAACATTCTGGTCGTACATAAAAGGACTGAGGAAAGACCTTGTCGGGGTAGCACCCCTAAAGGTGGGAAATACCATCATCAGTGACAGCGGGAAAAAAGCAGAAGTACTCAGTTCACAGTTCAAAAGTGTTTTCACAGAGGAAGACACCACAGATATGCCATCTCTAGGTCAGCCCTGTACTCCTCCAATGGAACATATAGTAGTTTCTACTGATGGTGTCGAAAAAATGCTTCAAGGTCTCAATCCCTCTAAAGCATCCGGACCAGACCAAATACCACCGTGGTTCCTCAAGTTGACAGCTAGTGAAATCGCGCCTGTTCTAACCAATATTTTCCAACACTCGCTAAACACTGCAGAAATCCCTAAAGATTGGAGGGATGCAAATATATGCGCCATCTTTAAAAAAGGAGATAGAGCGGTCCCCAGCAACTACAGACCTGTTTCACTGACCTGCATATCCTGCAAACTACTTGAACATATCATCCATAGCCAAATCATGAAGCACCTAGAAAGTTACAGTATATTAACGGATTACCAGCATGGATTCAGAGCCAAACGATCCACAGAAACACAGCTTATACTAACAGTCCATGACATAGCTGGCGCACTAAACAGTAAACGGCAGGTAGATTTAGCAATACTTGATTTCACTAAAGCCTTTGATAAAGTCCCCCATGGCAGGCTCATCTCAAAACTGGAGTATTATGGAATCCAAGGCCCTACGCTGAATTGGTTAAAGGCTTTCCTGACCAACAGGGAGCAAACAGTAGTGGTTGAAGGGAAGGCGTCGGCTCCAGTTAAAGTAGCGTCTGGGGTCCCTCAAGGAACCGTCCTGGGGCCATTGCTCTTTCTCTTGTATATAAATGACCTACCAGATCAGCTTGACTCAAATGTGAGGTTATTTGCCGATGACTGTCTATTGTATGTAGAGCTTTCTACACAGACCGACTCACAACTTCTCCAAAAAGACCTGAACACCCTGGAAGAATGGCAAAGCAAATGGCTCATGCAGTTTAATCCCGAAAAATGCTACATTATGCACATAACAAACAAACGAACACCACATGCAACTAGCTACCAGTTTTGTGGTCAGGCTTTAGCAACCACAAAAATCCATCCGTATCTGGGCGTCACGCTGACAAGCGGACTGAAGTGGGGTGCACATGTTAATAATATCACAACTAAGGCGAAACAGACATTGGGAGTGATTAAACGTAATCTGTGGGCATGTCCAACGAGAGTAAAATCACTTGCATACACGTCACTTGTAAGACCGAACCTAGAATACGCTGCGACAGTATGGGATCCATATACAAAGAAAGACAAAGACAAATTGGAAAGGGTACAGAATCAAGCTGCAAGATTCTGTATGAACAACTATGTAAGAGGTGCTAGTGTCACGGAAATGAAAAGAAACCTACAGTGGACCTCACTTGAAGACAGAAGAAAGATGTCTCGACTATGCATGATGTACAAAATGACTAATAAACTGGTGGATGTCCCAACTACTAAGTACCTAATACCAGCCCAGAAGAGAACAAGAAATAGCCACGCATTCAAGTACCAGAGTTATCAACCAAGGATTGAGGTGTTCAAGAATTCATTCTTTCCTAGAACTATCGCAGAGTGGAACTCACTGTCACCAAGTACAGTAGGGACACTGTCAATAGATAGCTTTAAACAATGTCTAGAGCTAGAAGTTCAAGGGTTAGGTGGAACAAGTCGATCGGTGTAATATAGCCAGCTGCCGCCGCGCCGCGTGCCTGCGAAGCTGGTGTGTTACGCCGAAAGGCGGTTATACCGGCTATACAGATACAGATACAGATTTTACCTAAATATTTTGTGTAATTTTTTACAGACCTCGTGAGTTTTTCCACCCTCGATATTGAGTGTTAAGATGTTTATCATGTATTGAGTGTTGTTGAACATGTTTTATCTTTTAGCTAAATATCTGTAGTAAAGACTCAGCTCGGCTTGTGCAGTGGTTCACTGCTAACAAACTTTCCCTAAATCCCACGAAATGTAAATCCATGCTTGTAGGGACACATAGGGCCAAGTCTGCAAGCCGTGACCTACATCTGACACTAGAAGGTACTAACCTAGATCAGGTAAATACCTTTAAGTACTTGGGAGTCTTCCTAGACAGAGCCTTACAGTGGAACGACCACATCTTACATGTAACTAAGAAGTTGTCTCAGGCTATTGGTATCATGAAGGGATTGAAACCATTTATCAATAGAGAAGCCTTAATGACAATATACACATCCCTTTTTCTCCCCCACTTAAACTACTGCAGTACAGTCTGGGATCAAGGTACCAAGGGCGGCATCGATAAACTACAGAAACTACAGAACAGGGCGGGTAGGGTGATCCTGGGGTGCGATCACTACACACCTAGTGATACCATACTCCACAGACTTGGCTGGACCCCAGTGATTGAGATGCACAAGAGGAATAAAGCAGTGCTTGTTTACAAGGCCCTACACGACATGTCCCCTCCCCACATCTCAGGTCTGTTCACACAGCTAAGGGAGGTACACACACACAATACACGCCTTAGATCACAGGGTGGGCTACAACTGCCAAAAGCTCAACTTCAATATAAAAAGAAATCCCTCTCTTGTACTGGTGCCACATTATGGAACTCACTCCCACCTCAATTAAAAAGAGCAGATTCTGTTTCTTCCTTTAAGCGCCTTTACAACCAGGAGTGTGTTGCCACATCATAACTTGTTATCAAACAGCATTGATATGCAAATTTCTTAGTTATATTCCTTAGTTATATTCCTTTGTTATTTCCTTGATTTGTTTTTGTATTATTGCCTTAATTACTATGAGTTGTGGCTCTTGGTTTGACAAGTTTGTTTTATTACCACCTTACTGAGTTGCGGCATTATATAGTACTTTTACTTTTATTTGTACTAAGTTGACTTTAATTTGTACTTATAAGTTGACTTATCATTTTGTTATATCTGTTATTTTCTTGTATATTTTATTTATGTATGCCTGCAGGGCACATTGAAAAACGCCTTAGTGGCGATATGTACACCCTGGGTAAACAAATAAAAACAAACAAACAAACAAATAGTAGATATGTCGACAAGCTGAAACTTTTGTGTAATTTTTTTGCCTGACCTCATGAGTTTTTCCACCCTCAATATTGAGTGTCCACTCAGTGTTGAGTGTTGAAAATGTTTTATCTTTTACCTAAATATGTCGTGTAATTTTTTTTTACTACCTCGTGAGTTTTGCCACCCTCAATGTTGAGTGTTGAAGATGTTTATCATGTATTGAGTGTTGTTGAACATGTTTTATCTTTTAGCTAAATATCTGTAGTAAATAGTAGATATGTCGACAAGCTAAATATGTTGAGTAATTTTTTTACTACCTTGTGAGTTTTGCCACCCTAAATGTTGATTGTTGAAAATGTTGATCTTTTACCTAAATATTTTGTGTAATTTTTTACAGACCTCGTGAGTTTTTCCACCCTCGATATTGAGTGTCCACTCCACGTTGTTGTGTGCGTTCAGCCGAATCGGCTTGTTCTTGTCGTTCTTCTCCGGATGCTTGATGGACGGCTCCTGGAGGTTCACCTGCGCAGCATACACATAATACACATAATAAATGGTTTTTATTGTCCAAACAGTACCCATGCAGTCACAGCCTTTATACGGCTGAATTGATGCAGGGTATCACATAATAATCAATACAAATCACAACAATTACAACATTCAAATAATACAAATGATACACATAATTTGTTCCACAATTATTTTGTGGAACTGTCGCAAGGGTCTGTATAAGCACACAAACAAGACACATATTTAAACCTAAACAATATAAGTACATAAAAATTACAATCTAGGATCAGCATAGATTAGAATATATCAACCTAATATCTATCAGTCCATTTACTAAGTACTTGATACAGTTCATGCGGTTTCTAGCCGCCAGAATGTTCTCATGTCTGGGGCCACGTCTCCGGGTCAACTGGTGCTTCTGCTGTGTGAGCAGGTGGGCCTGACACGTTCTTTTCTGTTCCAACATTTATTACAAGCAGACATGGCAAAGGCATACTCAAGTTTTTAATGGACCTATACCATTATTACGTCACTGGTTGTTTACTGCAATGAATGCCGGTCAATCGACGTTTATATTGTACAGGGGTGCGTAGCGCGGTGTGTGTTTGTGTAGCGTTAGCCTAATATAAGGCTTTTAATACAGTACTACTTTCGTCTAATGTCACAACTAAATCACCCGTGCGGCATGTAATGCTGTGTCAACACAACTAGACGCAGCAAAAATCAGACATACCTGACTTTGAAATGATCTTTATTCTTTAACTGACCGTTCTAGAATGTTCTTTAGAACAGGTAAACAAACTGTGACGTAATAATGGTGTAGGTCCATTGGTATGCGTACTTTATTCTGGAATTTACGGTATTTAGAGAAGAGGAAGCAGCAGAATCTGGATCCCACGTACCTTGATCTTCTCCTCGGTGCTGAGGGGCAGCTGGTCGCTCACCGTGATCTTGATGGGATCCGGCCGCAAATTCTTGATCTCAATAACCTGGAGGGGGGGGGGGGAGAACGAACGAACTGTTATGATGTTTCCACTTTGTCACAATCTACCAGCTCCAAACTCCGCTCACAGTTGCAAAGCCCTTGGTTAAGCTTAACAGTTTTGTATTGCTTAATTCATCTTAAGCATTCAAAAGTACCTGGGGATCAAAGGCAGAGGTTTAAAGAAGGGGAAGATACTATATTAAGGTATTCTTTGTTCCACCTCTCAAAAGAAACAAATGTGAACACCTGTAGATCGAAGACCACCCCAGGACATGGGTTCAGAGTAGGCAGGACACAGGCTAGTACAGGTTGGGAGTCTTTGTTCTCTCGGTAGAAACTGTCGTCCGTTTGCCGCTGTTCCAGCATCACGGAATAGTTCATCTTGGGCGGGAGGTGGGGGGCCATCCGATAGATCCAGTCGCTGTCTGCCATGTTAGCTGCAGATCTCACCGCTAGACGGAAATGGATGCTGGATCGCGATCTAGATCAGCTTGACTTAAGAGATGATCTCACAACTGCCAGTAGACAGAATAAGAGGCTGGCTTGCGATCCAGTTCAGCTTACTGAAAAGATGATCCTTCTTCTAAATCAGGAAATGGTTGTGATCTAGATCAGCTTGACTTAAGAGATGATCCCACTTATAAATCAAGAAGTGGACGCTTGATTGTGATCTAGATCTTTTTTGCTCAAGAGATGATCTCATAGATGGAATAAGAGGCTGGCTTGCAATCCAGATCAGCTTACTGAAGAGTTGACCCCACTTTAAAATCGTACTGAAGAGTTGATCCTACTTCTAGATCTGGAAACAGACGCTGGATCGCAATTTAGTTCAGCTTACTGAAAAGATGATTCCAACTGGTAAATCAGGAAACAGACGCTGGATCAACTTGATGAAGAGTTGATGCCACTTTTATATCAGAAAGCAGGCGGATGCTGGATTGTGATCCAATTTATCGTACTGAAGAGATGATCATTCCACTTCTAGATCGCGATCTAGTTTGGCTTGCAGAACAGCTAATGGAAATGTACAGTAGTTCAGCTTACAAAGAAGATGTCTCTCCTAGACTGAAACAGAAGCTGGGTCTCAATCCAGAATAAGAAGGGCTTCTAAATCTTCCAGTTTGCAGCATCTGCTGTTTGTACTCCACAGTCTCGGCAGGTTCCATGTACCAGGAAACGTGTGAAGCACAGTTCGGAGAGAAGGGATCCGTTTACCAGCCTGGCTAAGGTCCGTCCCTGGAGGGTAGAGGCTGTTTCAGGGTTTAACTCGGTGTGACTCACAACCAACCGAAGACAAACTGACAACCAACTGAAGACAGCCAACTCTACTCTGTGTGCACTTATAATTCTGTATCACTTGTTCCACAAATAGATAGAACAACGCTACACTACCTAAAATGCTTTTTCTTGTTTTTCCTTGTATAAAGAAAATTTATCTTGTAGCAAGAAAAAACTATATTTTAGTATACTAAATAAGTTGAGATGACATCATTTTGATTGCTGCATAGCTGATGGTTTAATTAGTGAGACCAGAATTGCCAGAACCCCCATAAGAGCCTTTCTTTTGTCTGATACAATCCTGTAGATTGCGTCCCACATGTGAGGACAGCCAGAATGAAGTAATATGTTAGAAAGCGTTTCCATGTTCCTGCAAACTGCTTCCGCTAAGGCCACACCAATTTAATTTCTTGGTTAACGGATTTTTCTAGAAAAATAATGGAGCGGGCGGGCGAAAAAAAAATAAAAATAAAAACAGGCCTAGGCATCGTATTATGGCCCAAAATGGTACGATAGGAGCAATGAAGTCAACACGCCAGGCTGGTTCAAAATTTAAACAATGAATTTTGAACTTT
Source organism: Branchiostoma belcheri (assembly GCF_001625305.1). Taxonomy (NCBI): domain Eukaryota; kingdom Metazoa; phylum Chordata; class Leptocardii; order Amphioxiformes; family Branchiostomatidae; genus Branchiostoma; species Branchiostoma belcheri. The sequence goes on along the minus strand of NW_017803514.1, from coordinate 108,925 downwards.
TAATGATACCATTGCATTGAAAGATGGAATAACTGTAACAACTATGATGAAAAGGTCTGTTTTTAACTGTTCAGGGCAAAATATGAGCATTTTCCAGTTGATTCTGGATTTTTATTTTTATTTGCAAATCAGAAAAAAATGAAGCGGCGAATCCGTTAACCAAGAAATTAAATTGGTGTGGCCTAAGGTCCATCTGTTAAAACCTTTCTAATCAACTCCTGACACAGAATTCAAGTGCAATTTTAACTAGGAAGGTCACAGACATTTGCAAAGCAAATGCAGCATGTTTACCTTCATATTCGGTCTAGCCTAACAAATTACTTATTGTTACTAACACATTCATATATGATATCTGGTGAGCAGTCCCTCCAGCTCTGTCCTGCTACATAATGTAACCCAACACCACAGACTGTCTGCTACAATGCTAGTTACCATGGTGACAGACATTTCGTCCAGGTCATTGACTTTTTTGTTGTATGTTGTTGTCCACTCTTGTCTTACTGTATGTAACAATGTCTTGTGTAATTTTGCTGGGCCCCCTTGGAAAACAGCTGATGCAAGCTGAATGGGGCTACCCTGCCGTCTTATGATGAAATAAATAAATAAATAAGAGGAAGAAACAGAGCAAAAACAATATATTTTCCTTTTGCGAAGGTAAACATAATTAACACTTTTTTCCAGGAAACTCCTGGCTGAAATTCCAATGGAGTGTCCCAGATGTGCTGCAAAGGTTAGAAATGTATCTGTGATATCCAGTTTAATCAGCCCCTCAGGGTAATTCTGATTAGAACTGCAGGAGTCAGTCCACATCCTTGGCTACAGAATCGATACCCACTGCCATTAATAATACCGACTGGACACATCAGCTAAATTTTTTTGACATTCTTTGGAAGGGCGTTAGGACACATTTACCTAGCTGAATCCACATTGTAATCACATACGTATGTACAGATTATTGTGCATGGTTTTCCAAATGTTTTAATAGTGAGCTTGCCATATGCATGTTTTGGGGAGTGTAACAAATCATTCATGTGTCATGTACTGAAAATGCTACATAATAATAAGGACGAAATTCGTGTGTTTGTGCCCGCGAGACCCTTTCTGAATTAAGATTTGAATTTGAAATCAGCAGAACGTACTGCGCCTGCACAAAAACCGGTAATATGTTGTGCACAGCATTTTGGCATAGCACACGTCTCATAAAGCGTTGCATTTTAACGTGTTTAACTATGACAGCCACCAATAAGTATTTTTCTTATTCACAAAAAAAAACACATAATATAAAAAGCATAAAGTGGAACTATCCAAGTGAAAATAAAGTAAAACCAATAGAAAGAACCAATCATGAGAAAAATGATAAAAAATCAATTATGTACTTAGGAATACACATTAATATCAGTAAGTATTTATGAAACCAACAGGTTTGAGGTTAAGGTCAAATAATAATTTCAGAATTTCAGGGAGAGTGAATATTGCCAGAATTAAGTTTTTTTTCCTCCCAGCCCTGTGTTCTCATCTTGATTTCTTACAAAACAAAATACTGGGTGCATGTGCACCTTAGTGCACCCAAAATTGGAACTGTGCACTCAATTTTTTCTGTGGGTGCACTGGTCCCCTCAAATATTTTTGTAGGTATTTTTTTCATGTCAAATTTATAATAGTATACAGGATATTATTGGCATCTAAGTGTCAGAAAAGTAAAATCTTTGTTGTAGTACTTGTTTAAGATTTTCAAATCTCCCATTATGGATTCAAGCTCAGTAGAGAAGCAGTAAGATCTCTAAGTTATGTTTTGTTTTATATGGTGCACCATATAGGTACATTGTACACCAGTGCACCTATATATATTGACTTGTGACAACCCCTACAATTTGCTATACATAGGGATATATACAAATGTATTAAAGACTGTATGGATATTAGAAACTCCTCCAACGATTGTATAAGTTGATACCTATCTCATACTAGCCACCCACTTTTGTATTAGATTAGCCTTATGAAAATGTAGTTGACATGTACTTAAGTTAGTAGATGCCATACTTTGTACACTGTACAATCGTTGCACAATAAAGTTATCCCTATTCCCAAAAATGAATTTCAAGCCCTGCAAAATTTAATTCTGTAAATGTCTGAGAACCGATGACTTGACTTGTCCTGGCCTGATGAATGTTCAGGGTGGAAGGGCGGCGCGTCAGGTGTCATTCATGCATGAACAGGCAGGGGGCAGCGTGAAATATCACCCTCGGGGGACGGTAAGGGTCACCGGAGTGCAGATGCAGGCTTACTGGGGGCCACAGAAGGGTGTTACCACGCTATAGCTGTGGGTATACTAATCTGCTTGGAGTCCTTGTTTACAATAGGATATATAGAAAATTATTCCAAAAAGCAGTTACTTAAGCAACTGGATATGATTTTGAAAATGTCAGACGTTTCAGCTAGTATCCACTAGCTTTCGTCAGTGACTGAAAATTATTACTGTATTGTACTACAGTATTGTAGAAAACAGCAACTCTTACATTCCATTACGTTACAATCAAAATAAAGCGGGGCATGTCAAATACTGAGTACAACTATGGAAGAAGAAAACATAGTCTCCAGTGCACCAGTGCGCACCAGTACAATACAGATTATCTGTGCTTGTTTATGTATTTGTAGCTCTTCTGTGTGGCCCAAGGGCCACAGAAACAGAAATGGGCACTGCCTTATATACCATATGGAGTGGGAAGGACTTGAACTATTATGCGATGTATTATTCAAAGGAGGTAAAACATTATACAAATTTCTGCTTTTGCAATTTAAAAAGATTTTTCTCACTTCCAGACAATGGTGAGTTCAGCACCAAGGAGAGGACAACATTTCAGTCTGGTGGACTCTCCTCACCTCACCTCACCGGTCCCATAGCAGTCTGTCCTGCCGTCGGGGCAACTAAACTGTCTACAAGAGTTATTGGACTGACAATCAGTTTTCACGCAAGCTTCTCCCAAAGGGAGGAAGTGTTGTTTTGGCTTGTTTGTTATTCTGTTTGTCTGACTGCCTGTCGGTCTATAAGTGTTCTGCAGTTTCAGCACGTTCTGACAAAGGGGTAAAGTAAAGTCTGCTATCTCACAGAGGTGACCACAAAAACATTTTAAAAAAAGTAGTGAAAATTCAAGAACTCTAAAGGTAAAGATGTGCAAAGTATTTTTTTCTATACATTGTGTTAACCTTCACATGGTCTAGCTCAACAAACTACTGTTCTGTTTATTCTTACTCACAAACACATTCATATACATGGTGCCCAGCCCGTCCTGCCACTTGCTACATAACACCACAGGGTGTCTGCTACAGCACCAGTTACCTTGGCAATGAAGTATTTGTCGACACACATTGACCAAATGCGAATGATTCTTACTAAAACTCATTCATATACAAGGAGCCCAGCCCCCGTCCTGCCACTTGCTACATACTGCAGCCTCACCTGTCTGTAGGTCATCTGGGTGGTTTTGGAGATGACCCCGCTCTGCTCCCGGTACTTGTGCAGCGGCTTGTAGATGACCTTCACGGCGGGGTCGGCGCCAAGAGAACACGTGAACTCCTCTGAGGGCGCCACCGTGCGAAGGTCAGACTGCAGCAGGGAGAAGGAACATCTTAAGACATTGTCAAGGAGGTGGGAGAACGAAGTAAGACATTGTCAAGGAGGTGGGAGAAGAAATAAGAAATTCTCAAGGAGAGGAGTTGAGAGAATGGAAACATATTCTGAAGGTGGCAGAACTAAGACATTCCTAAGAAGATGGGAGAAGGAACTAAAGACTTTCTCAAGGAGATGGGAGAAGGAACTAAGACATTGTTAAGGAGATGGGAGAAGGAACTTAGACTTTCTCAAGGAGATGGGAGAAGGAACTAAGACATTGTTAAGGAGATGGGAGAAGGAACTAAAGACTTTCTCAAGGAGATGGGAGAAGGAACTAAGACATTGTTAAGGAGATGGGAGAAGGAACTAAGACATTGTTAAGGAGATGGGAGAAGGAACTTAGACTTTCTAAACGACATGGGAGAAGGAACATAGACATTCTCAAGAATTCGAAGATGAGAGAAGAAACTAACTTCAAGACATTCTCAAGGAGATGGAACTAAGACTTCCTCAAGGACATGGGAGGAACTAAGACATTGTTAAGGAGATGGGAGAAGACACTTACTAACTTTAAGAAATCCTGACTGTGGCAGAACTAACTTAAAGACATTCTCAATGTGGGGAGTCTAAGGGGGATGTCTGTACTATTTTGTCACACACAGTTTCAGGGAATGAATATTGTCAGGTGTTACAAAAGTTTTCCTCCTCGTCCCCTGTTTTCATCTGGCTGAATTTTTATTTTTAAATGTCCAAGAGCCGAAGAACTAACTTGGTTAGCCCTAGATAGCATCAGTACAGCTCCAGGTTCCAACAAAACAACACGCAGAGTCGTGCCTGTTTGGAAAAGGAGATTTTCTGATGGTTTCCTGCATTTTCCCCTCATTCATCAAGCTTTGTGTAGGGCACGTGAAGGCACGTGTGGGCGAGGATATATAACATGATAGCATCTCTCCAAGGACAAATGGATACATCATTGTAAACTGTTGAACCTTATTCCAACACAAGGATTACACAGAGATCAAATCTTTTTTACTCACAGTGACTAATACCAACACAGATGGACTAGACTTGCATGATAATTTGGATACTTCATTATTACATGGAAAGCTCAGAGATTATTATCGGTATGTTCTGATAACAACTGAGGTTGATTCTCTAGTTTATGGTTACGTCCTACTGTGTATACAGGAGTGTTATATACAATGCAGGGCTAGAAATTCATTTTGGGGAATAGTGGCACTGGTGCACCCAGCTAAAAAAATGGATGCACCATTTGAAATAATCTTAATCAACAAAAATTTTATTACTTTTCTGACACTTAGATGTCAAGAATATGCTGTGTTCCAGTATTCATCTTATATCGTTTATGTAAACCTACAAAAGTTGGGTGCACAGCTCCAATTTTGGGTGCACCAAGGTGCACATGCACCCAGTATTTCCAGCCCTACAATGTAATATACAGAAACAAATAACTATTGTTTTGCAAATGGAACACACTGTTTCCAAGTGGACAAATAGTATGGACAAAATGTCTCAACTCTGAAGCAAGCAATCAAATATCATATCAAAGAAAAGTATAATTATTTTTTATTTTTTTTTTTTTATTTTTTATTGACGATTTACCACATTTGTGGAAGGATTGACATAACAGGTGACTATCACCTCTTCAAAGATGTCAACCCTGAGACCAGACTGTAAGGTTTGAACCACTCACACCGGGAAGGTCCCCTACTCTTTTCGATAAGCGCGGCGGGTTCTTTAACGTGCGTGGGGTGTGGCTCTCCCAAACACGGGACCTCCATTTAACGTCCTATCCGAGGGACGTCCCTAGCCGAAGCTAGGTACTCATTTACACCTGAGTGAAGTGAGGAAAGTCGTGTAAAGTGCCTTTCCCAAGGGCACAAGATCGGTGATATGGGCAGGGTTCGAACCCGCGACCTCTAGGGTGTGAGCCGAACGCGCTACCGACTGCGCCACACGACCCCACAAAAATTATAACATTAAAGTAAATGTCGACTTGACCTAAACACGCCATTTTATGAAGTTGTTAGGAACAGAAATACATTTTTTAAAATCATTTTGCGAAATAATAAGAGAATATATTCTGAAATGGGTCTGGTTGAACAAAATGCTCCAAGAAATGAATATAAAGGGATACTGAAAGAAAAGAAAGAGAGAAAATATTCACCTTAAACTGTGGGCAGGGCAGGAGACAGGAGGTGGAAGAGACAGGAGGTGGAAGGAAAGGAACGAAGGAATTCTGGTCAGAAATTATAATTAATGGTAGGTATAAAATGTATATGTTGTACACATGCAGAATCTCATTATACAACTGATCTAATAATAGTATGATACGTTCAAGGTACAGAAGTGACTGTGAAAACAGTGGACATAAAAGTACAGTGAAAAAATCAGGAACTAGAAAGGTAACATTTGCAAAGTACAAACCAAAAAAAACACATCATATTTACCTTCACATGGTCTAGCCTAACAAACTACTGCTCTGTTTATTCTTGCTCAAACCCATTCATAAATATGGTGCCCAGCCCCCATCCTGCCACTTGCTACATAATGTAACCCAACACCACAGGGTGTCTGCTACAGCAGATAGAGTTGTTGTGGAGATACATGTTGACAGGCCAGAAATGTGTAATCCAAGTTGTTCTTACCAAAACACATTCATATATATATGTGTGTGGTAACCAGCCCCTGCACTGCCACTTGCTACATAATGTAACCCGATACCATGCCACAGCACCAGTTACCATGGCGATGAAGTTGTTGTCGAGATACACGTTGACCGGGCTGGCTAGAAGGGCGTACTCGGAGTGATTTTTACGAAAACACGTAGTGACCAGCCCCTGTCCTGCCACTTGCTACATAATTCAACATGTTATTCTGTGCTGTGAAGAAGAATTGAGATCTACCTTGGCGATGAAGTTGTTGTCGAGATACACGTTGACCGGGCCGGCTAGAAGGGCGTACTCCGAGTCGTTCTTGACTGTCGCGCGGAGGAAGGCGTGTGGGGAGCGTTTTGGCGCCGTCTCGTGCTCGAAGGTGGGGTTAAAGTCGATCATGGCGATCTGCACCTTGTGTGGCTGGTTGTCAGACGGGATGTTCGCCTTCCTGGGGATGTCATAGGTCGTGCTGAGCAGACCGTCCTTTCCCTAACCACCAACAGGACAACAAAGTGTTGCTTTTTATTGCGTCCAAAAGACAACTTAAAGCAGGAAATGTTAAAAATCAGTCTAGGACACATCAAATTAAAAGCTTTTAAATACTTGCAATGTTTTTGTCAATTGCATTTGCAGACATGTTGATGGTACCTTGTTGGTGATGATGAGGACAATTTCTTTTGTTTGTTTGTTTGTTTGTTTGTTTGTGTAAGAAGAGTGTTTACCTGTTTGTTTGTTTGTTTACCTGTTCTGTGGAGTCTCCGCCTGTAGTAAACAGCTCAGAGTCCTCCACCATGTCAATAGTTCCCTCATCGTCAATGATAAGAGAAGACCTGTCTATTTTTGTTTGTTTGTTTGTGTAAGAAGAGTGTTAACCTGTTTGTTTGTTTGTTTGTTTACCTGTTCTGTTGAGTCTCCGCCTGTAGTAAACAGCTCCGAGTCCTCCACCATGTCAATAGTTCCCTCATCGTCAATGATAAGAGAAGACCTGTCTATTTTTGTTTGTTTGTTTGTGTAAGAAGAGTGTTTACCTGTTTGTTTGTTTGTTTACCTGTTCTGTGGAGTCTCCGCCTGTAGTAAACAGCTCAGAGTCCTCCACCATGTCAATAGTTCCCTCATCGTCAATGATTAGAGAAGACCTGTCTGGAGAGTAGATCTGAGGCTTGTCCTTCCTGCGGAAGCTGCCCAGACCCCTCCTGGCCGCTTTCTTCATCTTCAGCGGGCTGTCAGTGATGCTCTGCGGAATCCCAACACTGCAGGGTTTAAAAACATGTTAGAACATTTCTTAATTGTTGAAAAGGTTCATCAGTCACGTATCGATTAACAGTTAGTAGAATGTTCATCTATCAGTGACTGTTTTGAAAGATAGCAAACACGTTCCTCCAAATTTTTTTGACGTACACTGCACATGATCACGTGAGAACACGAGGCTAGATTGACAGTAGATCTTCTGGCCTCCCCGCCTTCTTACAGAGCAGGGGTTAAAGTAGGACTTAGGCAGCTCCCAATTCTTATTAAAATTCATTCCTGAAGATCTAGTCTTGTGTTCTCGCGATCAAAGTATAGATTTGACATCAAGAACTTGGAGGTACGTGTTTGGAGGTATTTTTTGCTACCTTTCAAAACAGTCACTGATTGGTGAATATTGACTTAGAATGTTTCTTACTTCCAATGTCTGGAGAGACATAATATATTATAATTTTTGACATCTCAAATTTGTGCAGTTTACAGAAAATTTGAGAAAGACAAGTGAAGGCCATTCTTTTGAAACTTGAAATAAAATCCTTAGCATTTTTCTTTTAACTCAGAAGTGCTTGATAAATCATGCACTCAACCCAATCTATGCTGGCAAAAACAGCACCATTCATGTGTCTAATCTCTAATCTGTATCAGGGCCTGTTTTTTTTAAAAGCTAAATGTGGCTACAAAAACATTTCAGAAAAAGGAGCTAGAGAAGAGTGCAGGTGCAGGTCTAGCTGGTGCAGAGCAGTGATAGAAAAGTGCAGAAAGGTGCAGAACAGACAACATGTACAGGTAATACAGGAATGGCTGAGGGTGAACCCATCCACCCATATCAACAGATCTGTCACATCAGACACTATACATCTTTTTGTGTTTGGCTGTAACATTGTTTTGTGGTCAGGGGTGCTTTGTGTTTTATAAACTACAGAGTAAAAGCTGGTGAAGAAAATGTCATCGCCTTCGACTATTTGGTATTAAATCAGCCACAGCTTTAACTTTGGAGTTGTGTTAATGTTTTTTGTGTTTTTTTTTTTTGTAAAAACCAAAAAAATGAAAACAAAAGGTGATGATAAACATTTCATTGCCTGTGAAGCAGCCATGAATTCCTGTCAGCTTTGGCTTCAACTGTGGGGTTGTGTTTTGTATTTTACACACTAAGTCTTGATATCAGGGAACAAATGGTGATGAAAAACATGCCATCACCTGGGACTATCAGGCATCCACCGGCGAGTCCACCTTTGGTCAGCCCCACACATGTACAAGCAGATGGGGGGAGAGAGAAGTGCATTGCTCATTCACATTACAGAACTCAGGCATGTTAGCACAGGTTAAGGGAAACCATGTCAGCAGTACAGTCACAGGACAGGTGCCTTCATCCTCATTGCTTACTGCTGCAATACCAGAATCTACGTATTGCCATATTACCTTATTATCTTACGAGGAAAGTAAACTTTCCAGGGCTGCGTGTGCACACTACTGACACTAGGATTAAAAAAATCTGTGTTGCCTACAATTTCCTCTCTGCAATGAGGATACTGCACACCTGTCCTTTAGTGCAGAGAGAGATGTACATGTAACACGATGCACACCAGTCCTCTAGTCAGACTAAGTGCAGGTGTAACAGAAAGCAGGACAGTTGGAGCATGCACATGTCAGAACCATGCAGGATTACATCTCCAAGCAGGTGTCACAGTGGCAAAGTCTCCTGGCTAAGGCCACACCGATTTAATTTTATAGATGACATCCTCTGAAGACCTCCAAATTAGTGCGTACCGGCGAATAAAAAAAAATTCCGGCCAAAAATAAAAATGCTACTAAACCACAGGAATACAAAGCTGGTATTGTGAATTTGTGACAGGACTTAGCGATGTATACTTCAAGCCGGCACATGCTGGATTTTTGCGGCATTTATGAATCGGTACTGTACTTATGTATTGAGTTCTTGAGTCATGGAGCTTCGAATTCGATAGCCTGGGTGCCCGACTACCATGGACTACCCAGGACTAGAGCCGGGCCAGAGCCTCGGTAGAGGTGATCTTTTTTTTTTTGTCTGAGGGCAACAGGCGAAAATCAATGCGCGCGTGGATGTCGTCCATAAAATTAAGTCAGTGTGGCCTAATGGACACTCCCGGCCTGTTGGATACATTGGCTGACTGATTTTGCCACTGTCACATCTGCTGAGATTATGCAGAACTGAGAACTGTGCAACACTGAGAGGTCTATACTAATGTGCAAGTGAAAGCTACAAAAATGTTGTTACGTACACACTGTTAGATTTATGTTCCCTACATCCCCTCCCTCCTTAGTATGAGAAGATTCTCAGAAGTAATAAGTTATCTCTTAACCGTAAACATTAAACTAGCATTAACTTTTACTCCCCTTCCAGCCTAGGAGACAGAAAACTCACACCTCTGACCTATTTTGTGAATAATGATTTCTACCCTTCATTACATAATATCATCAATTTGAAACTAGCATCAAATTTGCCTGTAACACA
>NW_017803514.1:45816-98026 GCF_001625305.1 Branchiostoma belcheri | reverse complement strand
TGGGTGCCCCCTCCCCCTGCCCTATGTGACAGAAAACTCACCCGTCTGACCTATTTTTGAAGGAGAGGACCTGTGTGCCCAGGCTGGGAGCCGTTCCCCCCACGCTGGGGAGGGAGGTGGAGAGGGAGATGGTGGCGTCCTGCCAGTTCTCCCCTGTGTTCTGCCGGATCACGCCGAAATACTGGATCTGCAAGGCAACACTCTTATTCAGCCAGCGGTTAGTAGTAACACGGCGAGCATGACTGGATCCAGGCCGGGGGGGCTGTGGAGAGGGCAGAGCGGAGTTACAGGCAGAGTCAGAGTGTAGTGTGTCTACAACGTCTGTACAACGTGTGTACAACATGTGTACAACGTGTGTACAACATGTGCACAATACAAGAGACAAAGAAGAATAACCAAGGACTGGAGATAGGAGTAAGGCTGTTGCCTGGCAGATGTAAGAGTTTGACTGTAGTTTTCTTAGAGTAATAAAGATCAAGAACAACTGTAATGATTCAAGGGTAATTGAATGTAGAATTTAGAATGGAATAAGAAAGGTTTCAGTAGAGAATACATCAGTTTAAGAGGTGAGAAGGCCCCCAGCGAGGATCGTAACAACCCAACAACATTTTACCACAACAACTTGATTACTGTTTCAGCACCAAGGACAGGGAAAACCAGACCTAAAAACAAAAGCATCAAATAACGTTATTTCTGTTGAACGTGAGAGTGTTTTCTACTTGGCTGATGCAGAATGATGAATACTAATACAGTGATGACAACTTTAGTCTATTTGTTTGATTGTTTAATAGCTGCCTTTCCTATGACCAGTCCCTGTATATAAGACTACAGTAACTATAGTAACTAAGCCCAGACAAGCAGCTATGGAAACAACTTGCAAAGCAAAGCAGCACACACCTTGAAAACACAAAAAATCTTTCCAAAAAGCTTTCAACCACACCAAACTTTAAACTCTACTTTTACCAGACTGAGAGAGCAGATATTTAGCTGATTTTGAGTGTCAATTTTGTTTTTTCAAGGCACGACTTTCGACTTTTACAAGTTGTTCCTAGCAAGACCATGCAAGCATTACTAACATGTGAAGCAAGTAGGCGTAATACAATGTACATGTGAGTATATAAATAATACATGTGAGCACTAAGACTAGCAAAGTACAGGCTCCTCCATTCACAGGGCAAGGATTGACTTCAAAACTTCCAAGGAAAATGTTTTTATCAGCAAAATGATGAGGAAAATTGTTCAGAACTCGGCAGAAACAACTGACCTGATGTCTCAATTTGAGGCAGGTTGTAAAGAAAGGTTCAGGTTTAGCAAAAATGACTGTGTGTGACTTACATAAAAATGTCAACAAGCATGGGAACATTTGTATCAGTGTATAAAATACTTCTTTGAACCAGGTTGCCCAGTGGGCAAAAACTAGGTTGCCCATCAGAATTTTAGGTTGCCCCACCTATAAGTTACTACTTTCCTCAAATTAAGTAATGCTATATACATATAGCTTTTGACAATATTTCTAACACTGATACTAGTAATAACCATTAATACCTAAAATTGAAAAGCATCTGCCGGATACAGTGGTGCAAGCCAAGTGGGTATGATTTTTTTGGGGGGGCATCTAAAATTCAGGTAGCACACTGGGAAACCTAGGCTCCAAAATAGGTTGCCCCAAGTAAAATTTGGTTGCCCGGGGCAACTGGGCAACCAGGTATTTTGCACGCTGTGTCTCCAATCCAAATCAGACACATCCTATGTTGTATGATACAGTAGGTTTCGAAGTTTTCAAGTTCAAACATGCAAAAAAGACATCCAATACAATTCAACAATGAAGTGTCTACAAGGCTGACACTCAAGCATTAAAACTAGAACATTTGTTAGGTGACAGACAGTTTCAAACTGGTCAAATTCTCAGACCAAAACTGGAGGCAAAACAGGAAAATTTTGGTTGAATGTGCACACTTGAGTCTGTGTTACTGAGTGTGTGTTGTTGTCTGACCAGTGAGTTAGTTGGACAGGTTATAACTGTGAAGCATGCTGACTCAGAACATGCAAAACAGGGGCAACTCTGCACAGCCAAGCAGGTAATCTCACAACTCACACACTTTCTACCACTTTTCTAGGGTTTCATGTTTAGTGGCATAGCTACACTGTATTAAACAGTCTTGTACATAGTCACAAAGATGTGAACAATGAATTAAATTGAACTAAACGACACGTACATGCAAACTCTGATGAACGTAACACAAAACATAAAGAATACCTGAGTGATTTAATTTCTAAACACATAAATTTACAAGAATAGCTTGTTTTTTACAATGAATACCATTTATGACATAACATGGAAACTTCAAATTTTGGACAATATGCCAAATTTTCTAAAAATGACCAANGTGTGTACAACATGTGTACAACGTGTGTACAACGTGTGTACAACAACTGTACAACAGGTGTACAACATGTCTACAACATGTGTACAACATCTGTACAACATCTGTACAACATGTGTACAACGTGTGTACAAGATGGTGTACAACATCTGTACAATGTGTGTACAACGTGTGTACAACATCTGTGCAACACGTGTACAACATCAGATTCTGTACAACGTGTGTACAATGTGTGTACAATGTGTGTACAACATGCATACAACATTTGTACAACATGTGCACAACATCTGCACAACACATGTACAACATGTGCACAATACAAGAGACAAGGAAGAATAACCAAGGACTGGTGATAGGAGTAAGGCTGCTGCCAGAACTTGGCAGATGGAAAGAGTTCCACTGTAATTTTCTTAGAGTAATAAAGATCAAGTTCAACTTTAAAGGGTCAAGGGTAATTGAACGTAGAATTTAGAATGGAACAAGAAAGGTTTCAGAAGAGAGTACATCAGTTTAAGAGGTAAGAAGGCCCCCAGCGAGGATCGTAACAACCCAACAACGTTTTACCACAACTTGATCACTGTTTCAGCACCAAGGACAGGGCAAACCAGACCTAAAAACAAATGCATCAAAAAATGTTATTTCTGTTGAACGTGAGAGTGTTTTCTACTTGGTTGATGCAAAATGATACATACTAATACAGTGATGACAACTTTAGTCTATTTAGTTTGATTGTTTAATAGCTGCCGTTCCTACGACCAGTCCCTGTATATATATGTGCACTTGTCGTGCAATAAAGTTCTTCTGTAAGGCTATAGTAACTAAGCCCAGACAAGCAGCTATGGAAACAACTTGCAAAGCAGCACGTTCCTTGACAACACAAAAATCTTTCCAAAAATCTTTTAACCACACTAAACTATAAACTCTACTTTTTACCAGACTCAGTGAGCAAACTGGGCAGGTATTTAGCTGATATTGAGTGTCGATTTGTTTTTCAAGGTACGACTTTCGACTTATACAAGTTGTTCCTAGCAAGACCATGCAAGCATTACTAACATGTGAAGCAAGTAGGCGTAATACAATGTACATGTGAGTATATAAATAATACATGTGAGCACTAAGACTAGCGAAGTACAGGCTCCTCCATTCACAGGGCAAGGATTGACTTCAAAACTTCCAAGGAAAATGTTTTTATCAGCAAAATGATGAGGAAAATTGTTCAGAACTCAGCGGAAAGAACTGACCTGATGTCTCAATTTGAGGCGGGTTGTAAAGAAAGGTTCAGGTTTAGCAAAAATGACTGAGTGTGACTTACATGAAAATGTCAACAAGCATGGGAACAGTTGCCTTCAATCCAAATCAGACACATTGTTGTATAATACAGTAGGTTTCGAAGTTTTCAAGTTCAAACATGCAAAAAAGACATCCAATATAATTCAACAATGAAGCGTCTACAAGGCTGACACTCAAGCATTAAAACTAGAACATTTGTTAGGTGACAGACAGTTTCAAACTGGTCAAATTCTCAGACCAAAACTGGAGGCAAAACAGGAAAATTTTGGTTGAATGTGCACACTTGAGCCTGTGTTACTGAGTGTGTGTTGTTATCTGACCAGTGAGTTAGTTGGACAGGTTATAACTGTGAAGCATGCTGACTCAGAACATGCAAAACAGGGGCAACTCTGCACAGCCAAGCAGGCAATCTCACAACTCACACACTTTCTACCACTTTTCTAGGGTTTCATGTTTAGTGGCATAGCTACACTGTATTAAACAGTCTTGTACATAGTCACAAAGATGTGAAGAATGAATTAAATTGAACTAAACGACACGTACATGCAAACTCTGATGAACGTAACACAAAACATAAAGAATACCTGAGTGATTTAATTTCTAAACACATAAATTTACAAGAATAGCTTGTTTTGTACAATGAATACCATTTATGACATAACATGGAAACTTCAAATTTTGGACAATATGCCTAATTTTCTAAAAATGACCAATGGCGCCCTCCTTGTATCTAACAAAGGCCACACCAATTTGATTTGTTGGTTGTCGGATTTTTTCAGAAAAAAATATGAAGCAACGGGCAAAAAAAACAGGCATGTTATGATAGCTCCAAATACTGATAGGAGCCATGACGTCAATGTACCAGGTTTGTAATTCAAACAAAAACAAATATATGATCATTTTGGAGTTCATTCTGAGCCTGAATTTTTTCTTTTCTTTTGGGAATCAGAGAAAAATGAAGTAGGCGAATCTATGAACCAAAATTGGTGTGGTCAAACTGTAGTGAGAAGTGCCTTCTTGGCTGGGAGTTCCCTGAGTGAGTGTAACAGTGGGGGGGGGGGTTATAGGAGCTACCAACTGACCCTGCCGACGGGTCTAGACCTTTTGGCCGAGTGGTAAGAGCGTCGGAGTCTGAAGCTGGTGCTCGGGAGGTCGTGGGTTCGAACCCCGGCCCGGGACCAGGGTTTTCTATCTGTTTCTACTCGCTCCTCCTGTTTCTTACAGTGGTTCCCACACCGGGATCTTTATTTTCTTAATTTTTATTTTATGACGATTTACCACATTTGTGGAAGGATTGACATAACAGGTGACTATCACCTCTTCAAAGATGTCAACCCCGAGACCGGACTGTAAGATTTGAACCACTCACACCGGGAAGGTCCCCTACTCTTTACGATAAGTGCGGTGGGTTCTTTAACGTGCGTTGGGTGTGGCTCTCCCAAACACGGTCCCTCCATCTAACGTCCTATCGAACCATGGTCGAATCCTAACCGCCAGACCATACGGGAACCCCCCACTGTTACAAGAGCAAGGTAGGAGGGAGTCTGTACTGACCTTAAGGAAGGGTGATGGTAAAAGAAATGTATGAATGTCCACCCAATCCTCGCCCTGCAAACGGGAGCGGCAAGTGCTACACTGAGCCTGTCAGCTCTCTTACACAGGACATACATGCTACTCATGGCTAGGCCCCGCGGGGTGTCGCCAAAAACTCTGTCACATTGCTGTACAGGTAGCATGCCCACACATGCTCAGACGTTTGGCATGCACTTTGCTTGTTTAAGACATGATGATCCAGAACTGTGCATGTCCGGCAACGCATTAGGAAAAGGAGGGTTCTGAATAGTCCTTATTGTATCCAGAACTGTGCCTGTCCAGTAGCACCTTCGGGTTAGGATCAGGCATGGTTCTGGATAGTCTCTGGTGTATCCAGAACTGTGCCTGTCTAGTAAAGTGTCTAAGGGTTAGGATCAGGCATGGTTCTGGATAGTCTCTGGTGTATCCAGAACTGTGCCTGTCTAGTAAAGTGTTAGGGTGAGGATCAGGCATGGTTCTGGATAGTCTCTGGTGTATCCAGAACTGTGCCTGTCTAGTAAAGTGTTAGGGTGAGGATCAGGCACGGTTCTGGATAGTCTCTGCAGATCCAGAACCATGCCTCATCTAGTTCTATGCCTGAATGGGTCAGAAAAAGACAAAATCAGAAACTCAGTACGTTCGACAGCATATCTCAGTCTACTCTAATTTAGTCCCCATGCTCTTCTGAAAAAATCAACAATGTTTTATATGAAAACCACTCACCATGGGCAGCCTGGACTGCCTTTTCAACCATGCAGCAGGTTTCTTGTGAGAATCTCAGGCCATGCAAAGTCTTAGAAACTCTTAAAGGGACACAAGAGATTTGATAAAATCTGTCATTACGCCATGCGTGCGACGTTGACCTGGTTCTTAAGAACTTTGCGATTACGTCATTGTGAAGGTATGGCGGTGGCCAATTTGTGAACGATAGGCGCTAGCCCCAACTTCAAACGACCGGCCGGCAGCGCTCTAAACTACGACGGACTAACGAACTAAGTGTGGAAACCACTTTTCCGACATACCATGCATGACATACATGTACTGACAGATTTTATCAAACTTCTTGTGTGTGTCCCTTTAAGGACTTCCAGCAAGTCTTAAGGATCTTCCAACCAGCCTTAAGGAATTCCAGCGAGCCTTAAGGACTTCTGGCCAGTCTTAAGGATTTACCGGCCAGTGTTAAGGACTTCCGTCCAGTCTTACCTTCATTGCACTGTCCTTAGTGAAGACTCTCATGTCGTATTTAGGCGCCCAGCGAGCCTTGCTCACCACGTAAGACACTATCAACTCAACTCTCGCCTCCTCCTTCGTATCAAGAACCACCAGGACTTCCCTGGGAAAATAAACAAACAAACAACTGTTTACAAACTTTCACACCTTCTAAACTTCAGAACTTCCCTGGAAAAATAAACAAATATTCACATTTTCTAAAATACCATCTGAACATCCCTGTACATTGCCAAATATTGATAAAACTATCTTCTAAAATGCTACCAAAACCTTCTTGAAAAATTATCTTTGAAACAGTTCATGCTTTCTGTATTTTGAGTTCAATGTATTTTGAGCACCTATTTACATGTATGATTGTGAATAGTTTGTCTGATTTTCTTTTTTTTAAACAAACTTACGGTATATTGTAAAAATCTACAGAATATTTATTTTTAAAAAGATCACAGTCATCATGTGGCTGTTAACATTTAGTTCATTGCATGGTTTTAAGAATAATTGGCTTTAGTTGAGGCTGTTCAATTATGGCCCTTTACTTCCAGAACCTAGTAGACATTTTGTAAGCCACATGCTGTCAGACATGCACCATGCGTTGTTATTATTATAATAGTACTATCCACATTCGGAATTCTAATATTCACAGTGTAACAATATCATCAGTTTCTTTCATGAGTCTTTCATAAGAACAAGTTACAGTGAACAGAGCTTGACAGAGTGAGTTTAAAGCCTTAACCCTACAAGACTACCATGCAGTGTAGAGCGGTTAAACCATTTAGTACATTGCATCGATGAAGGTTAGACATCCAGGTAATAAGATACGCCAAAAAAGCAGTTACTCGAGCAACAGTTACTGGATATGATTTTTTTCCAAAATCATACCCAGTTGCTGGAGTAACTGCATTTTGACGCATGAGTACATAGTTTAAGTGGAGAGATGCAGAAGTGCGTTACCTTGGTTTTTCTATAGGCCTGTTTCTGGTTTTCAGAGGAGACCTACAAACAGCAGGCAGCAGGCAGAGGCAGTCAGGAGAGAGTGCAGACAGAGTCAGTCAGTGGGAATTATACAGGAAGAGCAACTTCAGAACTACAAACTTTACCATATGCAATACTACAGGCATCAGGCAACATGCACATGCTTAATAATATACAATGTATATATATTTCTCTGGTATTCTAGCAAAGATGATGATGGTGTCATACACGTAAGTGAAGCTTACAGCACAGGCCATCATACAACACACAGAATGAAAACACTGTCTTGACACTTTCAAAGCTCAGTGTTTCAAAGATTGAATCTTTTTAAACAGACTTCGTTTTCGATAAAGTACAACAAAATTAGCTACCATCATAGTCTTATACATGTACTCGCCACCATAATGATAATAACATTTTGCTTTATTAGACAGTATTTTTTTTAGAAACTTTTCAAACTTTCCCCTGTTGAAAAGGTGAAAGTAAACCTACCTCACCTATGCGGCATTGAACACCACTTTCGCATCTAGGCGTTTTTACCTGATCAGTCTGTTTTTCAAGAGCAGCAGAAGTATACCTGGTTATGAGTGAGTCTGCAAGAGAACTGCCCTTACCTGATCATGAGAGAGTCTTTGCTGATCTCCAGTTCCCAACAGAACTGTGAGGTTTACCTGGTTCTGAGGGAGTCTGTTTTTGAAGAGCAGCCAAAGTTTACCTGATCATGAGCGAGTCTGTGAGGCAAGAGAACTGCCCTTACCTGATCATGAGAGAGTCTGTATGTAAGGCAAGAGGAGTGTTTTTACCTGATCATGAGGGAGTCTTTGCTGATCTCGAGTTCCCCAACAGACCTGTTTTACCTGGTTATAAGGGAGTCTGTAAGGCAGGAGAACTGCCCTTACCTGGTTCTGAGGGAGTCTGTTTTTGAAGAGCAGCCAAAGTTTACCTGATCATGAGGGAGTCTGTTTTTGAAGAGCAGCAGAAGTTTTTACCTGATCATGAGGGAGTCTGTTTTTGAAGAGCAGTAAGATTTTACCTGATCATGAGAGAATCTTTGCTGATCTCGAGTTCCTGGATGTTCTTCCTGGTGACGGCGGCGGCGTCTTCGTTCGTGTCGATCTCCTGATCCAGATCCTGCAGGGATTCATCCAGCTTCTGGGCCTGGAGGGGAAGGAAAGTGATCTCAATCCAGTTTTAGCTTGCTAAAAAGAAATAGCCATGCTTTCAAGTACCAGAGTTATCAACCAATTCAAGGATTGAGGTGTTCAAGAATTCATTCTTTCCTAGCACTATCGCAGAGTGGAACTCGCTGTCACCAAGTACAGTAGGGGCATTGTCAATAGATAGCTTTAAACAATGTCTAGAGCTAGAAGTTCAAGGGTTAGGTGTAACAAGTTGATCACTACATGTAAGTCATCTCTCTGGTTCTCAAATATGTATTAAGCAAGGGCCTGGCTCTCAGACAATCTTACAGTAAAGACAAAAACAGATCCTGCAGGGATACATGAATCTGACTACGTGACTTATTGAAGTGCAGTATGCAGCTGGAGGCCTACCCCACACACTTTGTTGAAAGTAAGTTGACAATGTCATGACCTGTTTTCATAGAAATGAAGCGTGCTGCTTGGCACATAAAATATCATAATTGTATGATACAACAAAACTCTTTTACAAGTCTTATCGTAAAACCTACAAGTTTACTATAAGTAGACCCTACCTGTTTGTCGTACAAGTCGAAGAAGCCGGACATGCAGTCTAGCAGGGAGGTGTCCATGTTCAAACTCAGTCTGTTGTCACTGTTCGATTCCTGTGTAGGAAAACAAAAGTTGCAGATTACAAGCCTCTGTAGGTAACAACTGAAGGTAAAGCCACGCCGACCGCGTTTTTCCCTAACCGCATGCGCCGCTTTCGAAAACTTGAATACAGGATTAGGACGTTGGAACTGATGTTGTTACATTTTTGGTTTAGGGACACCAAATTTTGCCTTTTTTGCATTGAAAGCCACATTTTCTTGGGTGGGTATATGACATGAATAGAATACAACACAGTGTATTCCACATCGCCCTCGGTCCCAGCCCTCCCGTATGTCGGATCCAGATCGCCTGTGTTGTATAATATATTCCCTTACTGTTAATCTTATTCTCCCCTGGAGATGTAGGTTTGATCATGTTATCTGCACACCAGTAGGTTTCTCTATTTATCCTGACAGTTTTTCCAGCTTCAAGTAAGTTTTTGTCCAACTTTATTGACATGTAATCACCTTCCCTACCTTATTTTCCCTCGCACATGTGGGTTTGATCATGTTAATGCGTGCCAGATCTGTTTCTCCTGCTTTGTTTGCACTACGACATTTCTTACACACCTTATTCTCCCCTGGTGAGGTGGGTTTGATCATGTTATCTGCGAAGCCGTCCAGAACGCTCCTCTGTTTCTCCAGTCGGTGTTTCTTGGCCAGAAGAGCCTTTTTTGTCTTCTCCAGATCATTCAGCTTGTCCTTCAGCTCTCTAATCTTCTTATTTTCCTCCGCCTCGTCTGCGGGGATGAACTTGCTGTGATACGTGACTTCTGTGATCGAGGCAGGGCCTTTGCATTCCACTCTGGAATAAAAGGAGAAACAGATTACCCCCGTGGTATTACTAGGCTAGCTTTACAAGAAGAAAACTGCGGTGTTCAGTGTCTTTGTGACTTGTGTGATCCAGGCTGGACCTTTGCATTCCACTCTGGAAAAAGCAAAGGGAGTTCATTGGTAATACTATAATGACACAGGATGGTCCCTCAGGTTTGCTGAACAAAAGGCTAAGGACCGTGCTGCCTGGAGGGAAAAATGAAGAGGAGCAAGGGGCCAGTTCTGGCCTAAGCATTTAGACAGGGTAAGCAGGCAGGTTTATTACTGGGTGAGGTTGTGTGGTATAACGACAAATCATTTGGCTCGGAACCAAGAGGTCCCAGGTTTGAATCCTGCCATGCCACAGATCTTGTGGCCTTAGGAAAGGCATTTTACACAGAAATTTCCTCAGGTAAAATTGATTATGTCCGTTTATGCGTTTGTCCACCTTGGTGGTTTATATAGGTTGAAAAAACTTTAGGGTGCCGTCGCCATGCAATAAATGTTGGAATAGAAAGTTTATTACTCGTAAAACTCCAGGAACAGAAATACAATGTTCAGTGACTTTGTGATGAAAGTGAGACCCTTACATTCCACTATGAAGTATAGAATATAAAAAAACTCCAGAACAAGAACCAAAATACAGCGGTCAGAGCTTCTGTGAGGTTTTCCAGTTACAGTTCCATACACCGGGAAATTTCCAGTCGTTATACATGTAATCAAATCCATCAGTTATATCATTATGTTGGTGCGTTGTTACAGTCAGGCCTTGTAATAAAACAGCTTCGTCTCAATAAGGACCTGTGCTTAGTGAATGTTGTTAAGTACATGCTTTATAGACTCCTTTGTTTTGCATTGAAACATGATGACCACAATGATTACAGGAATCACACAGTCAGCATGTCTGGTCTTTAGGAAAGGCAGTTACTACCAATAGGCAGCTACCTTACTGATATAAAATTAATAAATGTGGTCATTCTAACAAGTAACAGTCTCTAGGAACTCTAGGAATGGTAACCATTGTAACTGTAAGAAGCTTAAGTGTGGAGTAAGCAAGTAAAATGTTCATAACCACCGTTTCAGCACCAAGGACAAAACCATCTCCACTGGAAAATAAAAATGTAGACCAGGAAACAGGTTATACGCAACAGTGTCTGATAACATGCAACAGCAATCCATCCCACTCCACTGCACATGTAACACAGGGCTCGAAACTCATTTTTGCACTAGTGCACCCAACCTGGGTGGACAAAAACATTTTTGGGTGCACCATATAAAGATTTTCTAACACTTGGTTGTCAAGAATATGCTGTAAAAGTATACTAGCATACATTTAATACTGGTATAAACAAATGTGGTCATTCTTATTACTAATAACAGTCTCTAGGAATGTGAAATAAGAAAGTAAAATTCTCATAACCACCGTTTCAGCACCAAGGACAAAACCATCTCCACTGGAAATATAGTCCAGGAAACAGGTTTATGTGTAGCAGTGTCTGATAACAAGCCATAAAATTTAATCCAACTGCACTGCACATGTAAAACAGGACTCGAAATTCATTTTGGGGAATAGGTGCACTGGTGCACCTAACTTAAAAATGGAGTGCACAAAATTATTTTTGGGTGCACCATATAAAGATTTTTCTAACACTCAGCCACACCAATTTAATTTGTTGGTTTTTGGACTCACCTTTTCATTTTTTCTGATTTGCCAAAAAAAAAATTCTGGTTCTGAATCAACTAAAAAATGCTCATATTTTACCCCAACAGTTGAGATGCTAATAATATGCTGTGCACTACTATACATTTGAAATTTTTACATTATGTACAAATGTAAACCTACAAAATATTTAGGTGCACTGGTGCACCCACAGAAAAAAAAAATTGGTTGCACATCTCCAAATTTGGGTGCACTAAGGTGAACATGCACCCAGTATTTCAAGCCCTGGAATCTCTACATTTTTATTCACCTCAAGTACTTATACCTTAAGACCTTGTGACTGCTACTTGAGATCTATAAGAAGCTTAAGTGTGAAATAAGAAATACCTAAGAGACATCCAAGTCTCCACCTATGAAGCTAGTATAATCCTGTAAGCAGTTCTAAAAAACCGGAGCTTGTGGACAAAAAGCTACATTACGCAGCTCCACTCAGAAAAAAGGGACCTTGGATTACATGAAATGAGTTCCATTCCTGCCGAGCTGAGATATGATTTCCATTTAAACATGACCTCGGGCAAGAATTTACTGTTAGAGAAGATTTCCCGTCTCATATGATAGAATATTTCATCATTCTTTTTAAATCCAATTTTAACATCGTTTTTTTCTCTAAACCAAGGGTTTGTACCAAGTGCAAGTCTTTTTTTTAAGCAAGATTTTTACGGCTGGATGCCCTAACACCAACCTAAACCCTCTATACACCCAGGATCCCTCTAACTGAGGGGGAAAATCATCATCAGTATATACTATAGCAGCAGAAATGTTCATATTTGTATACTCCATGTTGTATTTCAAGCCTGATGGAAACAATGGATAAATAACTAAATAATTAGAGTTTTTCTGAGTATACTGAGTATTTTGAGCCCTGAAAGACCTTGAAATAAATTCTGCCATCTCGTAGCGGAAACTTCCATGTAAACAAGACCGTAGGAAGGAATTGATGAACGATAGAAGCAAGATTTCTTCCTGCAGAGGAAGGAGAACAGGCTTCAGGCCATACCAATTTAATTTGTTGTTTCAGAAAATATAAGAAGCGACAGGGTAAAAATAAAAAATAAAAACAGGTCTAGGTATCCTATGATAACCCCAAATGCTATGATAGGAGCCATGAAGTCAACACAAAAGGCTGGGTTAATATTCAAACAATGAATGCTGAACTTTTAATCAAACCACTGCATTGATAGATGGAAAAACTGTAACAACTAGGAAGAAAAGGACTGTCATCAACCGTTGGGGCCAAAATATGAGCATTTATGAGTTGATTCAGAACCAGAATCTTTTTTTTTTTTTTGCAAATCAGAAAAAAATGAAGAGGCGAATTTGAGAACCAACAAATTAAATTGGTGTGGCCTTATCAGAGTAAGGATCAGGGTTGCTCCTCAGTGCAGGGTTGGAGCAGGTATCTATGGGGAAGGTTACAAGCCTGGATTTCAGAGATAACAGAAATCAAATACTCTGGTGTTTCACGCACGAAGCACGATGGACTGGCTTTATACAGTTAAGCCGTGGAGGTCATTTAAGGTCACACTGACAAAAGCAGCTTAGGCCACACTGATCTAGTTGTTTGGTCCTCAGGCAGTCAGATGTAAAAATTCAGCAAGAGAATAAGAGGAAAACTGAGGGCTGGGAGGAAAACTCAAAAGCATATGCAGGTTAGTAGAGGTAAAATTGATGATGATGGTCCATGTACTGGGCATACATGTATAATATTATACTGTTTTAGGTAACGCAAGGTTACCAGTTTACGTGCAGGACCAGTTTACGGTCAGTTAGTGACACGGCCACGCTTCGAGGTGTACCAGCCAAAAATCAACGGTCGTGAGCAACAAAGAATAACATGAATATGATCCTTATATGTGTCTTTTATTTATTCACTGGATGGGAATAAGTTTGCATTCAGCGACACAGCAGAGTATCTTCCGATATGACGGGACAGCAAGGTAACATGGACTTGGACGCATGTTGTGTTTTTCTTCACATAATACAATACTCAACATTTCGTCGATTTTTTAAAATCCCAAGAATGCTAGGAAATTGTAACGATAGCTGGCATCAAACCTGGCTTTCTTATTTCAATCATCCATGGTGTTGTGAGGTATGAAACTTTCAAACACCTTGAAATAAACAAGCAAAAGTACAGTGGCAGTTCTCGCCGACTAGCGTTTTTTCGAACGCCATTTTGATCATCATCATCGTTGCATCAGGTGACGTCACGGTTTTAAACTGCAGAAAGGTACGTAAAAGTCGCACTGTGGCGCTGTTGCACATTAATTTATGCAAAAATGCCAAAATGGCTTCCTTCTTCCGTAGCAAAAAGTTTGCTCGGGTTTTCACGACGTTCCGTTGTGTCTGGAGGGGCATAGACGCTTGTTATCTATTGCAACGGTTTAATGGAACATCTTGGGCCATTATGTCACGTTCTACTAAGGGAAAAATGCAGGTTCAGCCTCATTTAGCACCACAGCGCTACTGCATGCGACAGTGGGCTACACACTGACATTTTACCGTGGTTTGTTGTTGACCACTTCGGTATTTTTTTGCAGAAAGTGTTTGTTTATGTGCGCTTATACGTAGAGCATACAAGGACAAACGTCCAAGTGACCGTTAATTGGTCACCCTAGAGCAATTCTCCACTGTTAACTACTAAATAAATAAAAGCTGGCACGGCACAAAAAACGCAGGGAAGAAATGACACGGCACACACTTTTATAACCGACGAACTACTGTTTCTCCACAAGGGTTAAATATTTAGTTCTGCCCATGCGTTTTCACAAAAAATGGAATTTTCCATAATTCGACCGTAAACTGGTAACCTTGCGTTATATACTGTGTGGAATTTTGTTAACCAGTTTAGCCAGTATTGCCTACATTTTGAATGAAGTGTAAAAGGAATAAATGGCAATGGTTTCTATACAGCTTTTGGTGTGATCCACTGTGGTGCATGTAAAATTTACAAAATGCATCTGGTGCAGGTAATTTTCATTGTAGGTATGCAAAATAGAGATTTCTGAATTTCTTTCCCTGGCACTATAGAAAGAGAAAACAGCATACATTTTGAAGTGTAAAGAAAACAATGCCAATGGTTTCGAACAGTTTCTAGTACCGGTATGAGCGAGCCTTCCCAAATTCTGAGTAGTGCAGGTAAAGGTTGTCTGGTGCAGGAAGAAAAACATATTTCAAGCCCTGGCACTCCTGTGTACATAGAGACACCAGCACCCATCATCACACTGGTTAGTCCTGCTGCAGATTGGAGAGGAGAGACACAAGGGAAGATGTTCCAATTTCACACAGCCTGCACATAGCTAACACTCCTGGTCAGGGCACTTACAGGGCACCTCTGGGGGTTAAACTGGGTCAGCAGCACACATGGTCGGCTGGACAGGGACTCAGATGGTCCCGTAAGGTCACACTCATGGGTGGTTTGGACTTAAAACAAATAATTATACTAGTCAAACCTGCCAAGGTGACCACTTTTTCTCGGTCCCCAAAATTTTCCCCATTGACACAAGCATTAAGCGACCTGTCCAAGGTAACCGCCCTGAGTTGGGTCCGCTGAAGGCCTGATATCTGCTCATGGTGACCACACCAGGGAGAGAATATTGTCAGATTTGTTTTTGTACAAGTTCAAGTCACACTTAAAATGAACAAGAACCAAGGAAAGGCATTAGCACTGCCAACAGGAGGGAAGATCACCTTTGCTGCATGATGAGTTCCTAGTGGAGACTCCAGGTCTGATAAAACCACTTAACTCATCCCTGGGGTCAAACCAGGTCAGCAGAGAGACAGGCAGACTTCAGGACTGGGACACACTACTGGCTTCATGCACCAGTAAACAAGAGAAGGAATAAAGCTACACTTTACTGCTTTTTTCAGTTCCTTAGGTGAGAAATGATCCCTTACCTCGATGAAGGTTAGACATCCAGGTAATAAGATACGCCAAAAAGCAGTTACTCAAGCAACTGGATGTGATTTTGGAAAATAATCTCCAGTTGCTGATGAGTAGTTTTTTGGCGTAAATGACCCCTTACTTCACCAGGTTTAAAGACATTCCTGACTAGTAACAACATTCCTGACTAGTAACAACAGTACCAACACTCACACAGATTAGCACACTATAACATCAGCACCAAGGACAGGGCCAGCCTATGACATAGCTGGATCATTTAGATGAAAAACTGTAATATTTCTTGAAAAAGCCATGGAGGACTAGTGGGGAAATAGTCTGCATAATCCAAGGACACAGCAGAGACTATGAATGGGGAATGAAGGGAAATGTCATCGAACTGTAAAATGAATCCCAACTGACAGATTTCTGCTGAAATGAAATGAAATGCTTCAGAATCTCTTCCTAATGTTGATTGTCTATCGGAAGCACAATCCCCCAGTTCTAGAGCAGTAAGACATGTTTCTCACAACTTCATTTCTGACTTACAAAAGGAAACATGGAAAACCCAATACGGGAATAACTCCCAGAGTCCTGGCTGTTATTAAATGACAAAGAAGAGCAGAAATGACTTGAACAATTTATCTATTTATAGCCTTTTGGCTACATAAATGTCACATGGAAATATGGAAAAACTGATAAAGGAAATATCTACCACAGCCCTGACTGTTATTTAATGACAAAAAACATCAGAAATGAATAGAACACTTAATTCATTATAGCCAAGACGTGACCTCGCCATAAACTGATTTTCACAGTAACAAACCAGAATAATGTGATTACTGAACGATGTGAGGTTAGAATGTAACAATGATTTCTGGCAGGAAAACTATTTAGATTCCCACGAGGCCAGCAGATTGTTGGGTTCAGATTGAGCAGCACAAAAACAGAATTCTGACTAAGGCCACACCGACTTGATTTTATGGATGACATCCGCGCACGCATTGATTTTCACCTGTCCTCAAAAAAAAAAAAAGATCACGTTTTCCAAAGCTTTGGCCATGGTAGTTAGCGACAATACGGAGCCGGCGGTAACTCTGGAGGACTTTGACTTAATAAAAGGACGGCACCCGAAGTTCCACGAAGCTCCAGATCTCAGTACATACATACAATGCTGATTCAAAAGTTTGCAAAAGGCCAGCATGTGCCAGCTTGTCGTACACGTCGCAAATTCACAATTCCTGTGGTATAGTAGCATTTTAGAATTTTCTTTTATTCGCCCGCACGCACTAGTTTGGGAGTCTTCAGAGGATAAAATTAAGTTGGTGTGGCCTAACAAGATTTGAGTGTTCACTCCTGGCTCAGGTGGCTTCTCACACGGAAACAAAATCAATGGAATCAATATCACACGATCATCCGTGTGGACTAACTAGATTATAGAATAATGGCATCAGTTACACAGCTTCATTCATAAACAACTGACCCAAATCCAGTGTGTGTACATTTCTGTATACAACTATTATTATATATAATTTTAAGCATAAGTGTTAGTATATTTCGAAATGTTTCAAAAAGAGAGAAGTCATTACAGAGCTCGAAATTCATTTTTGAGAATAGAGAATAGGGGCACTGGTGCAGAAAGCGTGTTTTTTTTCCAAATTGCAGAACAAAATTTTGAGTCCCGATGAAGGTTACTTAATAGACATCCAGGTAATACGATATGCCAAAAAGCAGTTACTCAAGCAACTGGATATGATTTTGGAAACGGTCAGACGTTTCAGCTGGTTTCCACTAGCTTTCGTCAGCGACTGAGAGACCAGTAGCTAGTGTAGTGGATACTAGCTGAAACGTCTGACGTTTTCAAAATCATATCCAGTTGCTTGAGTAACTGCTTTTTGGCGTAAAATTTTGAGTCATCTGCAATGTTGCAGAATACCAGTCTGCATCCAGGATGGGTGAAGTATTTAGTATTCTGTTCAGCCTCTCCCCTGTAAGTATTTCTCTGCAGCATGCAGCCTGTCAGCTCCAGATCTGCTGTGGACCAATTAGTTTCTCAGCTTATCAGATGTGCATTAGGAAAGTCTCATCAATCCAACAGAGGTTATTACAACAACCCTCACCATACGACACACAGGGGAGGGCAGGAATACAAGAATTCTTTTTATGTTCACAGTAGCAAAAGTTCACGGTCTGAGAAAAATGGACATGTTCACGGAACTATTCACAGTGGCAACATGTGCAAGAAAAAGAAAGTCCAGGAATTATTATTTAACTGTAATGATAAGTTCATGGTACAGAAGTGATGGTGAAAACAGTGAACATAACAGTACAGTGAAAAAAATCAGGAATAGAACTGTAACTCACACTCGTGGGGATTCGGTTTTAAAAAGCTGAAAGTTAAGAGTTGATTACCACTATATTCAGTGCGTCGTGACTTAGCACAAAAATGCTAAGTCAAGAACAATATGTTAATAACAGTTATATTGAATAAGTGAAAGAACCCTGTACTAAGTCAACCTCTTACTTACAAAGACAATATTACATTACATTGCACCACCCCTATGCCTTAGGCCACACCAATTTAATTTCTTGGTTAACGCAATAACGGATTTGCCCGCTTCATTTTTTTTGGATTTGCACACAAAAAAATTCAGAATGCCGAGGCCTGTTTTTATTTGTATCTTTTTTCGCCCGCCCGCTCCATTATTTTTCTAGAAAAATCCGTTAACCAAGAAATTAAATTGGTGTGGCCTTATCTCCATGTATCTGGTTGTTCCCTTCCTCCCAGCTAAAACAGGCAGGTACAGGCAGGCAGACAGATGTTGTGTTAGAGTCGGGCGGATAACCGATCAATGGGGTGAACCAACCTGTACTGAATCTCCAGATGTCTCTGACAGTACTGTACAGTATATAAAAGAGGTGCTAGTGTCACGGAAATGAAAAGTAACCTACAATGAGTGTCACTAGAAGACAGAAGAAAGATGTCCAGACTATGCATGATGTACAAAATGACTTACTAAACTGGTGGATGTCCCAACTACTAAGTACCTAATACCACACAGCCCAGAAAAGAACAAGAAATAGCCATGCCTTCAAGTACCAGAGTTATCAACCGAGGATTGAGGTGTTCAAGAATTCATTCTTTCCTAGAACTATTGCAGAGTGGACCTCGCTGTCACCTGAAGTACAGTAGGGGCATTGTCATCACTACCCTGCATACATTCTAAGCAAGGAAGAAGAAAAGATCTCAGACTGGTGAATCATGACATAAACCTAATCCCAGAAACAGAAGCTGTAAAAAAAACGGTATTTACGGATGCTTAAACTATGCTTTTAGTCAACGTATATTCCATCTTTACGCATCTATACTGTGACGTCTTATACGAGTACGTAAAGATCGTCGTTACATGGTCTTTCCGCAGGTGAAAGTTTATCAAAGACTTAGATTGTGTACAACACAATTATACCGCTGAACATTAGGAATAACTACAGAAGTCAGAGACTTGATGATTCCTAAATCTAATCCCGGAAACAGAAGCTGCTTTTAACCCTGATGCTCTGAAACAATTTCATTCTCCAGTGAGCTGCAAAATGACAATATTGTCAGGACACCTCCGGAATGACAAGCATCAAACAGCACTTCAAATGTCAGATGTTGTTACGTACTTTATGTTCACGGTAGCAAAATTTCACGGTCTGAGAAAAAACGGACGTGTTCACAGAACTATATTCACTTTGGTGACAGGTGCAGGAAAAAGAAAGTCAGGGAAATTTTTAGTTCACAGTAATGATATTAAGTTCACGGTACAGATTAAAGTGACCGTGAAAACTGTGAGTGTGAAAGTACCGTGAAAAAATCTGGAATTACAGTTTGGCAAGTTGGGCTTGTGATTAGGATTGCTGGGATGATAATGAATTAAAAGGATCTGGGTTTTCTAGCAGTTGTAAGCATGGGAAAGGATTCACTTCACATCTATTTCCTCACTCATTAAGTTTTGTTATGGACAAAGAAGGGACGTCCTCTCACAGGGCTGGAAATACTGGGTGCAGGTGCACCTTAGTGCACCCAGATTTGGAGCTGTGCACCCAATTATTTTCTGTGGGTGCACCAGTGTACTCTGATATTATCGTATTGGTTTACATAATGTAAAGATGTTAAATGTATTAGTAGTATACAGCATAGTCTCAACAATTGTCATGTGTCAGAAAAGGAATCATTGTTCATTGTTATAGTACTTTTCTTTAGACATTATTAGCTTTTGCTAACATTCTACTTATTTTATATGGTGCACCTCAAATTTTTTTGTGCACCCAATGATTTAGATTGCACCAGTGCAACAATTCCCCATCATGAATTTCAAGCCCTGTCTTGTATGGGACATAAAACCAGGGTGTCTTGAGTTTTTCTCGATAAACAATATTACAGACATTTTACACTATTAAGATTGTTAATGTGGCAATAAGTTGGAAAATTTCATAGAGTCTGATATCTGGTAATATAATTTCTTCCACGTTTTACGGGTGTCTGATCAAGTAGTTTGCCAGCCACAAGTGATGGTGCCAATATCTATCTTAAAGTAAATCTTGCAGGAAATGTCAAAGTTGACTTCATCAGTCTTTACTTCCTCACAAAATGTTCAAGGTCACCAGTAGGGATTTCAAGGTCATTTTGGCAAGAGACAGCGCTGGCACAATAGTGAGATAATTTAATTTGAAGGCCTGACACTAAGCCAGTCTAATGACAAATATCCTCACTCTGCTCTAGGTTTGTATCTGACATTGATGGATCATGATGAACTGTCCTGACAGGTTTCCCACTCAGGGTCCGGCCAGACAAAGCTCCACAGTTCTACATGTTCTCAGCACACAATGGACAACACTCAGCTGGATCTCACCCTTTTCTGCCCATCTATAACCCTTTGACCCATTAGGCCACACCAATTTAATTTCTTGGTTAACGGATTTTTCTACAAAAATAATGGAGCGGGCGGGACGAAAAAAAAATAAATAAAAACAGGCCTAGGCATCCTATTATGGCCCAAAATGGTACGATAGGAGCCATGAAGTCAACACACCAGGCTGGTTCAAAATTTAAACAATGAATTTTGAACTTTTAATGATGCCATTGTATTGAAAGATGGAATAACTGTAACAACTAGGAAGAAAAGGACTGTTTTCAACTGTTCAGGGCAAAATATGAGCATTTTGCAGCTCAGATTCTGAATTTTTATTTTTATTTTTATTTGCAAATCAGAAAAAAATGAAGCGGGCAAATACGTTAACCAAGAAATTAAATTGGTGTGGCCTTAGAAACAACATCAGCTCCATCCCCCAGCCAGAACAAAAAGACTCCAGAACTCTTTCCTACATTTCTACAATCAGACTGTATAAACTTGTCATACCTGGGATGTACTGTTCATATCAGTAGTATGTATGTATTCAGAATCATGTATATGTGACTGTACAATACCAATGCCATTCAGGCAACATCATAGTTCTATTTTGTATGTCTGCAAAGTTGGTGTGGACATAAAGAATTGAATTGAATGTGGTCAGCACACAATGGACAAAATCTGCCCCTTTCTGCCCCATCAATCCCCTTTGACCCATGGTCTATACCTCTGAAATTACACACACTGGGCAGGCCGAATATCCCAGCTTAATCCTACACCAGCTGAATTTGTTGGTTCTCAAATGCAAAAATATATACTTTACTGGAAAAAGTAACAAATACAATGCCTGAGGACCAGGTTGATGCCTTGGTGCACTCAGTTCTATGGAGTTAATATAAATTATATATTACAGAATACAAGTTGTCATATTCAACTTTTTACTCCCTATAGCCTACCTTAGATTGTGATATCGACTTTATGTATTTTCATATTAGAATGTCTAAGAACCAAGGAAATAAATTGGTGTGGCCTTAGATAACTCAGCATTGTAGAGACATTAATTTTACTTTATTTTGCAAAATCGTGCCCGAGGGCTAATTGCTTTTCTTCTTCTTTTAATTGCTTTTACAATCAAAAAATATAACTCATTGCAATACAGTAACAGGAGACAGGTAACAACTGTCTGGATAAAATTCTACTTCTAGTACTACTCTAGCTCTTATGGGGTTCAACTTATATTATATAAAGTACAGTCTGACCATCAAAGAGGAAACAAAGGATTAACGTTGGACTGTCTTATTCAGGTCAACCAAAGGTGCAGGGTTTGAATTACTCTGACCCGTCTACATTACAGGAGACAAACAACAGGCAAGGATACAGTTCTCTACAGCTGTGAATGAATGAATGAATGAATGAATGAATGAATGAATGAATGAATGAATGAATGAATGAATGAATGAATGAATGAATGAATGAATGAATGAATGAATGATCTCCAAAATACCATTATAATACAAATACAATACAAATACCATGGTCTCCAAAAGGACTCTTTTTTTTTGGGGGGGGGGGCATCTACATATGTAACATCTACTAAAGCTAAACACAATTCATTCTTCCACACTGAAAAAACAGATCTCCAACACAGCCTCCCCCAGTAAAATGCACCCCTGCATATCTGAACAGTGCATACCTGGAGGGGCTGTACTTACTGAGAGATCTGCCAAACACAAACACACAATAGGGATTTATATAACCGATGGATGAATGTTAATGGAGGTTACAGTGTGCCTGTAACACACATGACAAATTATAGCCTGTCCTGCTCAATCTGGTTGTTGATCGTACAAAGAGCACATAAGGCCACACCAAGTCATTTTTATGGATGACGTCCGCATGCGCACATTGAGTTTGGCCTGTTCCCAGAATAAAAAACAAGAATTCAGAGTGCTGCAAATCATCAGATTGACGTAAAACATGTAACGCGAAATATGAGCACAAGGAACATGGCAACTGCTGTTCCACTGGTTTATTGCTGTTTTCATGACGAATAAAAGACTTGTTGGTTGTTAGTCTCTTGTATCCTAACATTTGTCATCCATTAGTACATTTTAAATCTAGACATCTATGATTTTTTGGCCCTTCTTGTTTTGTTTTTTTTGCACTTTCACATTTAATTTAGATTTAGGTTCTCCATAAAACTTACTTGGTGTGGCCAAACTCAGGAGAACAGGAGTCAATCCCATCTGAGTCTGTGGGAGTACTTAATTTCTGAAACAGCAGACATGAAGGGTAATGCTGCAGTAGCTACAGAACGATGTTATCTGAGAACACAAATAACGCAGGACTCCTCATGATCATATCAAGTATCACAAAAATACCAAACAAACCTGCATTGAATTGCACAAGACAATATGCCAGGGTGTCCCTTAGTAAAACTGTCTTTGACTAGTTGGGACAGTCCCTGGCTTCTTTGTAAGCCGAAATAAATTAATAAATTAAAAAAGACAATATAGTACCCAGTCTTAAAACCACTAAGCCTTGTAATATGTATCCACAAATTTACATTCTTTTTATCAGGATGGCAATCTTACAGCAACAAATCATTGCTTTTTCAAAGCCAGTCCTCAACAATAATATTGACAAGAACAGAATTGTGTATCAAATACCAAAATTATTATCTATTGTTTGTAAATGACACAAAACTGGGATAGATTTATTGTAAAAAATGTGTCTATTCAAGAACAGACGAAATATTTTATATATTTATTCTATTTTATTCTATTTTGACACATAGATCTGTGAGTATTGTATAATAATGTACACATGTAATAATGTGCTCATAAGGATCCTTTGCTCATGAAAGAACAACATAAAAACATAAAATTTATACAAGGTTGGGTTAACAGAGTTCAAAGCTATGACTGAGAAACAGACAGGTTGAGTAAGCTGTAGTGACAACACCCTTCCATGGACCTCCCACTTCCACTGCAATTTACCAGCAGCAAATCTGACTCTGCCGTTATTGCTGTAAGGCACAACCATTAGGCCTAGGAAATAAAAGGTTGTGTTTCCTGTTTCCCAACCGACACTAGAAAAACCTATTCTTTTCTTTGGGTGGTCCCTTGCACTTGGGATAATATTTCGAGCTCATGAACCTTTTCTAGCTCCATGATCTGACACCTGAGTGATGAAACATTGTACAATCGGTTTTCCAACATTGATAGTGAAAATATACATGTAAGTGTCCTCAGGCAAATTTTACTTGTTAAACTATATTGTATGAGTTGGATGAAATTGGATCACCAGCCAAAGTAAAATAAAAATTTAAGAAAAAAACAAGGTTATACGGTATTATCTTTTTTTTACCTACCTACTGACCCTAATTTTTTTAGGACTGAAACAGCAAACACAACTGTTACATTTTTTCCTAGGCCTGACTGTTGATGGAGAACTGCACACAAATAACCTGCCTGGCTCTGCCTGAACAAATCGCTACACTGCAATCACACACTCGCTACAATTTGCTCTCAGCCGAAAACATCCCAAATCGCTACATCAGGTCATTACACTACGCACAATCGCTACATCAGGTCATTATGCTACAGTGACTACATCACTTCTGTTGTTACAGTATAACCTTACAATCGCTACATCATACAATAATGCTCCTTAGTACACCACTCCTGTTATACAACCTCACAATCGCTACATCAGGTCATTTCGTTACACCACTCTAAATAACTTCCAGACCATGTTGTGATTCTACCTGTCCTTGGTGCTGATGTAACCTTCCATTCAACTGACAGTTTCAAACGTACAGAAATTGACTGTGACAAACTACAGAGAAACACTCACAGGATGGGACTAGTTGTATGCTTTATCAAGTCAATCTTTATTGCACAACAATTGTAACGGGTACAAGGCATGGCAAACTCTTCAGTACTACATATCTAGCTAACATCTAGATACTCTCACGTTTACAGTATTACCTACAAGTTCTATGTATCAAAAATAACATTATACTTTTTCAAAAAGGTAATATGGTACGTGTATATATATATGGAACATGGCTTACATGATAATGTATATGTCTTGAGTTCTATATGACTGTATAAACTAGAGTGTACATCAGTTGGTTGAGTCCAATATACATGTAACAGGGGTTAAAATACTTTTTTTTTCCAGGTTGCCCGGGCGGCAACCTGGGTCAAAAGCCAGGTTGCCCCATCAGGATTTCAGGTTGCCCCATTTCAAAGGAACTGGATTCTTCAAATCTGCTACCCAATATCCATTATCCTTTCTTTTTATCAATTAATAGGTTTGTTTATCAAGTAGCAAACACAACAGCTGTCAAACATCATCGTTTATTCAAAAATGCTACCTTCACATCTCCGACTCTGAGCCGGAAGAACTGCTGGTTTCATCATCTGCCTCGTCCTGCCTGGGCCTTCTTCCATTAACACCCAGAGCTCTCTCAATATGACCAATCCACCTTGTACTTAGGGATGTGGACCTTAACCCACGTTCAGGTTCTGGACTCATAACCAGAGGTTTAGGTTCAGGTCCGTACCTTATGATTCCGGACCTAAACCCATGGCAATGCAGTTACACCAGCATAACTCGAGCAACTTGGCTAAATTAAGATGAAAACTCTTTAATAAATACTTCTATCAAAGAGTCAAAGACAGAAAGATTGAAGTAAACTCAAACTTGTCTTGTGTTATTCACTGGTAAGTTCTGACACAGCCGTGCAACTACTGAGTACTGTTAGCACCCTTAATTTTGAAAAAATTGGGCATAGGTTCCCCGGATGACCCCTAACCGGGGGCCAACGGTGCTTCCACAAGTTCAACAAGTGAAAAATAAAATAAATACATGATACAAAATGTACATGTATTTACTACCTGGAACTTGGAGCAAGTAGGTGTTACCAACATCTTAATAAACTAAACCAAATATAACTAAGCTAGTAGTAGTAACCCTATCATATCCCAAACAAAATCACATATTGACACAGCTGAACAAATAAAATTGTGATTATGTCTATGAGACTCCTACTCAAAAACTGGTAGGCATGATCATATTAAATCTCTAATGTCTAATATATGTCTAATATATGTCTAATATATGTCTAATATACTTAATATATGTCAAGTCCTTCACAGCATCCAACCGCACATTCTAAGAAACAACTATTATATTCTGAAGCTAGAAACCAATAAATTTGAAAAATTTCACAGTAATGTTTGAAAATTAACCTTCTAAAAATATGAGTGAATTTTTATTTCTGTTGTTGCCGAAAAATAATTTCATGCGTTTAAAGCATCGTTTTTATAGCACATTGCAATGTCCTGTACGTTTGGATGCTAACTTGACCTTTGACCACTTTTGTTGTTGTCAACATGTGTCGGCCATGTTGGCCATTATTTCTCAGTCTTTCGAGCTGGTTTTTTGGACAAATTTCAACCGTTTTAAACATTTCACGGCCTCAAAAACTCATAAAACGGGGAAACTAAGGTATAGTTGTTATTTTCATGCGTGACATTTCTTCTGGGGATGGATTATTTTTCCGCGGAACCGCCGAAAACTTCACGCGCACAGCCGGCAGGATAGCGGCTCGATCCACGCCGCTCGGCCGAAGAAAATTCGAATGACGAACATATTTATCGGGGAAATATTGGAATTAAATCCCTACGCGCACGTGCTCAGGGAGGCGAAACGCCAAATTATCAACACCCGCTGTTATTTGAGTAGAGGGACTGCTCACGTGCAGGCCGGCAGGCCGAGGCGGGATGTTATCAGGCGGGACCGCGGCACTGTTTATTTCAGAAGCCGCTGGCCGTAAACCCAGCCGCTGTAAAAATAACTTGCGCTCCGGGCAACCTGGCTTTCCGAATAAGTCTCGCACAAAAAAAATTACTTGCGCGGCGAGACTGCGAGACCGGGTATTTTAACCCCTGCATGTAATATGATTCCTTCTAACTAAAGCGTTGGATATATATCTGACAGGCCTGACAGTGTTACTGTTGTTGAGAGGGCTGGTACATGTATCTACCCTGGGATGATGACTGTTAGGGTTCTGCTCCAGCTAGTCTACCTAAGCCCCAGGCCTGACTGTCAGTGTCAGAAAGGGCACAGAAACATGGATTCGATGTTTAGGCAGAAATCTACTTAGAGAGCTTAGTCAAAATGTACCATCAAATATAAGCATATAAATAGTAATATTAGATATCTCAGTCTGTGCTTTATACACATGACCTGTACTTCGCTTGTACAAGAAGAGCATTTAAATGTACTAAAAAACTTAAAAGGTTTTTCATTCATTGACAGGACAGACAGACTAAGCCATGGTGATTACACACACAGGTGTGCATTTAGCCTCTGTAGCAGGCTTATTTGGTGGTCTTCAGCTGTTTTCTGATTAGCCCAGTTCAAAAAACGGGGGTAATTCGACCAGGCCGGCTATGCAGTCTATATGCAGAAAATAGCACATAAAACCTCCCAAAGACCCTGAAGACCCCCAAAACCCCCAGTTTTTGGCCTGCTATGGAGTCTAGAGCCGAGTAGCACATCGGCAGAACGTACTGCACCTGCGCGAAACCCGTAATACATTGTACATAGTACTTTGGCAGAACGTCTCATATAAGGTAGTATTTGCGCATATAAGGTTAACACTCCGTCTGTAGTTTCCAAATGTTGTGTTGGAAAAAGATATCCTCTGCAACAGGGAAAATTCTAATGCAACATCGACCAAAAATCCAACGAAAACCGTGAAAAATCAGGGTTATGCGCAGGCGCAGTACGTTCTGCCGACATGCTGAGTGGAGCATGTGTGAACTGTGGTCCCCTCCAGCAGGTGTGGTATCCCGGCCGTTAGGAGCTTTTGTTTGTTTCATGTTTACTACAACAACAACCAGTCATAACAGTCATCAGGGCACGGGGGTCTGCAGAGCTGTTTTATAAACAGGCTGTCCAAATAAACACAGCAGACATACAAACAGATGTTCAGCAACGCTCTGGTATGTAAATTTGTAATGGGGATAAATAACTTCAAAGTTAGACCACGCCAGTTATTATATACATTTTGGGTTTTAGGATTATAAAAAAAATATGCTCAGAAAAAGAAAACATAATAAAAACATTTAAGTTTTAAGTACCAGGTTTATGAGTGCTCAGTTTTATGGAGAACATACAGTCATATTCACATTTTCCTACATGCCACCTGTTTTCTAAATTAATTCATGTCTGCTTCCAGTATTTGCTCTTAAGAAATTGTCTGACAACCAAGGAAATATATTGGTATACCCTATTGGTAGTAACATTAAAGCCTCGGATCTGGTTTGACATGAGGCCAATTATATTTTCCTTGATTTTCAGACATTTTTCAATAAAAATTTAGCAAATTTAGAGAGGTCTAAGAACTGGGGTAATGGAGGAAAACTTGAATCTGACTCTGTAATTCACTTTAAATGTTCACAGTTACTGTAACAAAAGTTCACGGTCTGAGAAAAATGGACAAAAAATTGTTCACAGAACTATATATTCACGGTGGCAACAGGTGCAGGAAAAAGAGTCCAGGAATTATTTGTTAACTGTAATGATAAGTTCACGGAAAAAATCAGGAATTACAGTTACTGTATCTTCTCTCCCTGATACTGTGTGTTTCGTATGTCAGACACAAAAGACATTAAGTTTTTCCCACCTTCCCAAACACAAAGCACAAGTTTATGGGCAAATGCACAGGTGGCATTCCCAGCATTCAGTATGTTACAAACAATGCAGAAACAAAAACACTTTTGTGTCTAACGGAAACACAATGCCTGTTCACCGGCACTTTTCACACAAACACCTGAGGTCTTCCAACATCTGACACGATTACTCTCATGTTACACACAGGTTCTGTTACACATGTGTACGTAGTTACAAATAGTTTATAATTCTCTCCTTCAAATGGCAGATAAAATGAGTTTAACTCATTTTAACATTTGGGGGGGGGGCAATTTCGACATTTGGCACCAAATTTGAACTGGTTATAGTGTTGGGCAGCAGGGAGAAGGTTATTAGGATCCACATCAAAACTTGTTGCTATATATAAAATTTATTACCTGCCTACCTAACTGACTGCCTTCCTATATGCTATAAACTAAGGGCTAGAAATATGCAGTCTAAGGCAAATTACAAACATTACAATAGAGTAAATTTGCTGAATAAGTATATACTAAGGCCACACCAATTTATTTCCTTGGTTAACGGATTCGCCGCTTCGTTTTTTTGCCAAAATGAAATAAAAATAAAAACAGAACAAAAATCCATACTCTCGGGTCCCGAATTGGGGCCCCAAAGTCCACCCGGTACGTTGTAATTTTTCAAAATTTGGGCATAGTTAACAGCGTTAAAAATACATTGCTTCAAGGCAGAAACATTTTTCTGAGTGCAATTTGTTCGGAAAGCTAGGTTGCCTCTTCAAAAGTTCGTCAAAAAAATTCTTTTGATATAGAACTTGCCCCCCACCCCCTTTGCACATGTCACCATTCATGGGACAAAACTTCACTGACGACAGTCAAACGTACGGCAGATTTAATAAGTCACCAAGTTTACCTGTAACAACATATCATCTCCCTTTTAGATATATATTATATTTCATTTAGAAACACGTCTTGTGTCGGAAACATGTGCTAGTAACGGGCGTTAAAAGTACAATGTAATCGGCCGAACGTATAAACTCGGCCTGAGCGGCACATGCACACACACCTTCAAAACGATCTTTTTTCCAGGGAATATGTAAAAATAACACGACATAACAATGTATTCTGGCATCACAAACTGTATTACTCTCAAAAAGTACAAAATCCTACCACAAACATGAGAATTTGGCAAAGTAAGAAGTCCTCCATGCACGTAAGTCCATTCACTATTTCTCACGGTCGGAAGAGTCCACTTCGAGTAGGGGGAAACAGGTTCTTTTAATTATAGAAATTACTCTGTGAAAAATACTACTTGTGCATGTGGCATTCTAACAAAGTTACATCTTATTTAGATACCTATAAACAGGAGTACAATTGCAAATAATACATCAATTATTACATCTAAATTCTTTAATAAAATGGTTCCCCCTACAAATAAAAACCCCCATACATCAAAGACTTTATAGTGAAACCATAGACCATTGAATTTGTGGCAACTTGAAGAGTGTGTCAATGTGGCTATTTGTTTGAATGATGGCTATGTATAATGTAGCTGTAGCATACCTAAAGTGAAAAATGGGAAATATAAAATGTATACTACCGGTAGTATTTGGGAATTGGGGAAAGATAAAAGAAGAAATAAAATATCTGTAAAAGTAGTTAATTCTTTTGCCAATAACTTTTACACATTCCTGGAAATTTGTCTAAAGCATATATTTAGGATATTGTAAATTTCAAGCTCTAAATAACTTCCATATCAGCCAGACACAATAGAATGCCCAGCCCAGTGGTAAGCTGTGTGCCCTGAACTAAGAACAATGGGATCTGAACAGAGCACCCTGATTTAAACCACTCTTTGGAACTTTGAAAGATGAATAAAAGTGAAACCAGTTGGATGGGAGTCTTGTCAACGGACAGTTTGTTGTTCATACAGTAAAGATGTGTATCTTGCAAAATAATACGAATAATTGTAAAGGGATGTAAGAGAAGTTGCTCATGTACATGTAGTAATGGTCCTTTCAGTTCAATAAGTGTCTAATATAATGTCTTATATCATTTTGTAACTTAACTTAATGGATTGCTTACTACATGGCTGTATGGCAGGTGGTCTCAAATTTTTATTTTTATTTTTTTTTCGCCCGCCCGCTCCATTTTTTTTCTAGAAAAATCCGTTAACCAAGAAATTAAATTGGTGTGGCCTAAGTAATAAAAATTACTAAATATTTCTTTCACATCCTAAAAAATATGTGTTCAGACTTTGTAAACCAGGTATTTATGATAAAGTGTTGCCAGAAGTCTTGTTCTTGGATGGGATCCAACTAGTGACAGAGTGAGAGACTCCTGGTTTGTGAGAACTCTGTTCTGTGGGTTTTCCCATTCAGAGAACACAACAACCTTTCATCTAACATGCCCAGATGACTACCAAGATCTTGTGGGATGATAAGAATCAAGAAGGGTGAGAGAATGTCAGATCTACATTATCATCTGCAGAGCTGGAAGCCTTACATACATTTTTTAATACAGTTTAGTTAAGGCTGACGTAAGGACACTGTCCTTTAGGCCACACCAATCTAATTTGTTGGTTCTCGGACTCGCATCTTAATTTTTTTCTGGTTTGCAAAAAAAAAGATTTATTTGCTGTTACTTTTTAATAATTTGAAGTTAGCTCCCATTTCAGATTCAATCTTAGAAGAGGAGCAGTAAGATTTTATATGGTGCACCCAAAATTGAATTTCGAGCTCTTCACATGTAACAAGACAGGTACAGATAGCCTGGTGACATCCGTCCTGACATGGAGACTAACTTTTTACCCACATCTCCACAGTCCTGGGGTGGGCACAGATAGCCTCCGGCGCTTCAATGATTTTTACTATGAATTATTGAACATTTCTCTGTCATTTTGCGGTCGACAATCGATCACCAGTGTTAGCGACCGTTCCCAGCCCAGTATTTTCACACCTTATTCATGTTTCCGCCATATATATCACATACGGCCACTCTAATGCACTTCACTGGTTCTTGTACAGTTAGAGAAAAAATAAAGACAAGTTGAAAACAAAGGAGGGCCTGCGGTGGCTGGTGCAGGGTAGCCAGAATTATACAAAATATTTACCGCCGATTTCAAATTACATTTAATTCTCAGAGCTGATTACGAGCAATTGTACGCGTTATAGCTAATGCGCGTTATAGCTGATTACAAATTACTTAGTTTTTGGCTGCCTACGGATTACGAAGACTTAAAAAGGCCTGATTACGCCTTAAGAAATAGGATAGGTTGGGAATAAAACTTGCATAACAATTCATTCCCTGAAGCTGAATAATATTTACAATGATTAAGATAGACTATTTTCATGTTAGTGTTCCAGTCTACAGTAGTTCGAAATTCCTACAGTAACTCTTCAAATCCAAAAACCAACAAAAATATATCTTCAGTCAAATTGCAGCAAATAAAAATTCCCATTATGATACACCTACGCATTACAATATAAACACAGTATGTTCACTACATCAGAAATACATGTACCTGCACAGCTCCAATTTCACCTGCACTATCCTGCATATACGGGTGGTATTATGTATTTCCAGCCCTGTAAGTATCTAATAAAGATTCAATATTTGAAAACAAAACTGGTTTGTCCTTGCACTTTTGGCCCTTCGCTGTCCTTGAAAGCAATAATTGAATAAAGCTTACGGCTTATTCCGTTTGGCAACATAATTGCATGTATTGATGTAAGCTTGTTACAGCTGGCAGAACTAACCATGTATTTCCACTTCTGGCTGCCACAAATTGGCTACAAAAGTAACAATATTGCCGTGAGGTGGCGTTATAACTGTTATTCTGTG
Source organism: Branchiostoma belcheri (assembly GCF_001625305.1). Classification (NCBI taxonomy): domain Eukaryota; kingdom Metazoa; phylum Chordata; class Leptocardii; order Amphioxiformes; family Branchiostomatidae; genus Branchiostoma; species Branchiostoma belcheri. The sequence goes on along the minus strand of NW_017803514.1, from coordinate 65,956 downwards.
TCGGTTAATATTGATTATATTGATTAGCTGTATGGATAACTCCCTCCTGTACGATGTAATACAGAAATGATGGTTATATTCAGGACATGTACGTATAAATCATTTGTGTTCTTCAGTTAAGCCACACGAATTTAATTTGTTTGTTCTCGGAGTTTTCCAGAAAAAAGCGACAGCAAAAAAAAAAAAACAGGGCATCCTATTATAGCCCCAAGTGCAATGATAGGAGACATGGAGTCAACACAAAAGGCTGGGTTAAACGTTGAATTTTTTTAACTTTTAATCAAACCACTGCATTAATAGATGGAAAAACTGTAACATCCAGGAAGAAAAGGACTTTCCTCAACTGTTGGGGGCAAAATATTAGGCTAAGCATATTTGACTTGATTCAGAATTATTATTATTATTATTTTTTTTTTTTTTTGCAAATCAAAAAAAAAATGAAGAGGCAAATCCGAGAATCAAAAAAATCAAATTGGTGTGGCCTTAGAAAGCTTCATAGAATCAAACATTGTACATGTAATCAAAATTTTCTGGCAGTTTTAATTCTTGATCACGATCCTTCATTACTGAATGAAATTAAAATTGAACTGTTCAAAGCTTTGTTTCATTTCAAATCTCTTCATGAAAGTTCAAACAGTGGGAGATCAGCTAATGACATATGAATAATCATTGGATGATTAATAAAAACCTAATTAAACCGTAATCAACAGTAATGAGGTCTAATTAAGCCAGCTTTTGCTGACAAAATCCCCAGAGACAGACACATACATGTTTTATACAGGCCCAATTTAGATCCCAGAAATTAGTGAAGATAGACTTTATAAAGTGAAGTCAGTAGCCTTCTCCTGAATTCTAAGATAATACTTTTGCTAAAAACACTAAAAACCATCTAAAATCTAACCAATTTCTAAACATTCCTCATGAATTCAAAAGATCTAGTAAATATATTTTTTAAACAATATGATGAAGGGGGGATATCAAAGAGGCCACCATAGCCTTTTGCCTTACCTGCATATTTATTTTTCAGTTATTTATTTTTGAGAAGTTTGCTTTTATTGTTGTTATATAAATTGTGCAAATAAATAAATAATAAAAAAATTATAGATATTTGATTTATAAAAAAGTTTTTTATGATCTCTGCCGGCTATATTTTTACCTTATCTTATTTGTGTGAGAACCATTAGAAAATTAATTATTGTAGCCTTGATATTAAAGCTCAGATTTGGCCTGTACTCTGTGATATCAGCCTGTGTTTCCAGTGTCAGACAGGGGTGACTGGTCAGGTCAGGCTCTGATCTCATCATACTGCAGAATGGCACCCAGGAGTCTAGTACAGGGGATCAGGGGCGGCCTGGAATTAGTGTTCCAAATACACATCTGCAGTCTGCATTTTGGAGAGACGTTTACAATATTGCAGAAGACAACTCTGCAATTTTGCATCATTAAAGGCAGAAGGTTGTACTTGTAGTATGGAGGCTTGTGTATTCGAAGAAAGTGTTTCCAAAATGCAGAACAAAATTTTGACTCACCTGCAATATTGCAGAACATTGAAATAATTTTATTTCAACCGCTGAATTAAAGTCTCACCATAATGGAAATGATAAGTATGAAACACAAGAAAACAGTTACTCAAGCAACTGAATAGATTTTGACAACTGTCAGACGTTCCAGGTTGCATCCACTATAATTCATCTATGACTATTTTCTGCAGTAAACTGCAAAAAGTATATTATGTATCTGTCAAGGTGGGACAATGTGACATTACTCGTAGCTAGAATTTACACTGTCAGGTTTAGGAAGATGATCTGACTAGTACATGAAGCCCAGGGAATACATGATTTGTAGACTGTTCCACTGTGTGTATGTGAAGGACCTTGTCTGGTTTGTTCTTATTGACCCCAAATGGCCTCCATCCCGTTACCGGCCCATCAGAATTCATAGCTTTCCGCGGCTAAATGACACCCGCGGTTTCTGGAGACTCCCCGCAAATTACACTCATCTTTCCTGTGGACATGGACTTCACAGTGTCAGGATATGTCACGTCAGTGAAGGTTAGACATCCGGGTTAGACATCCGGGTTACAAGAAAACAGTTCTCAAGCAACTGGATGTGATTTTGGAAACGGTTAGACGTTTCAGGTAGCATCCACTACCTTTTGTCAGTGAAGGTTAGACAGCCATTCCTGACAACGCTCTACTCTAAATTTTGAGAGCTGGCTACATATTATGCTACAGTTAGCAAGCACACTTTACGATAAATTCCAAGTGGCTACAACGCATTACGTAAAATAAAAGACGAATTATGCTCTACGCAAAATGTGCCAATTATGCTCTACGTTGAATTAAAACGGCTGATTACGCTCTACGGAAAAGGGCTTGTACATGTACCATCGTCATGTCAACCCAGGCTACTCAGGCACAGCAAGGACAGCATTTGTATTCTATCAAACACTTCCAATAAGTCAAGACGGGACACTCCAATTACCATCAAGCCTCATGTCTGATACCAAGAGGTCTAAAGTCTGAGGGAACATCATTCATTTTCCTGCTTCCTGGATCTTATCAAAGGTTTTGACACAATAAGTCAAGACAGGAGAGACTCTGTATGGTTATCACTATCCAGAAAAAAGTTGACATCTGCAAAGCTCAGGTCTTGTCTCAGGGAGAACATCCATTTATCTATCTTGCTACTCGATTTGAAAACTGATAAATGAAAATGAAAACACTGAGTCCAAGTCTGTACCTGGATATGCAGTTTCAGGTCAATTTTAAGTTTTCTTTCCAATTGTCAGGTTTTTATCTTTGTCTCTTGCTAAATTTAAAATGTCCACAACCACAGAAATGTATTCTTTCCTAGAACTCATTCATTCTTTCCTAGAACTATCGCAGAGTGGAACTCACTGTCACCAAGTACAGTAGGGGCATTGTCAATAGATAGCTTTAAACAATGTCTAGAGCTAGAAGTTCAAGGGTTAGGTGTAACAAGTCGATCGGTGTAATATAGCCAGCTGCCGCCGCGCCGCGTGCCTGCGAAGCTGGTGTGTTACGCCGAAAGGCGGTTATACCGGCTATACAGATACAGATACAGAAATGACTTGGTTTGGCCTAAGTGAGACTGGAACCCTCACCGCAGTAGAGTTTAACAGGACAGAAATGATCAAATTCCTTGTTATGAACCCTGGACATGATTTTGCTGGCTCCTGTCTCCTATCTGCAGTGATAGAACATGACAGTTGGCGACCTTCCCGCTGCCCTCATCACACTTGCCAGGTTTACTTAACATGAATATAAAACATCTGTCCTACAGATACATGTATTATGTCTGTGTGCCAGGCTGATACATTAATTTAAAACTGTTCTTTGGCCACACCAATTTAATTTGTTGGTTCTCAGATTCGCCTCTCAATTCTTTTTTCTGTTTGGAAAAAAAAATAGGTCTGGTTCTGAATCATCATTTATGCCCCTTGCAGGGATCCACCCCAAAAAAAGTCTAGGGTCGGCAGTTTTTTCTAGGGTTGGTCAGGAAACAGTGAACAACTTTTTTTTCATTAGGCCACACCAATTTAATTTCTTGGTTAACGGATTCGCCCGCTTCATTTTTTTCTGATTTGCAAATAAAAATTAAAATTCAGAATCAACTGCAAAATGCTCATATTTTGCCCTGAACAGTTGAAAACAGTCCTTTTCATCCTAGTTGTTACATTAAATTCCATCTTTCAATGCAATGGTATCATTAAAAGTTAAAAGTTCATTGTTTAAATTTTGAACCAGCCTGGTGTGTTGACTTCATGGCTCCTATCGTACCATTTTGGGCCATAATAGGATGCCCAGGCCTGTTTTTTTTTTTTCGCCCGCCCGCTCCATTATTTTTTTAGAAAAATCCGTTGACCAACAAATTAAATTGGTGTGGCCTTAAGGCCCACTAGTACAACAGAAGTCAGACTGATAATGATATATGGGTCATGGCCAACTTCTCAGGTCAACTGATCAGTACAACCCCCCTGGTCCTGTCAGTAAGAACCCCCCTGGTCCTGTCAGAACCTGCCCAAAGTCAGACAGCTGTTCTGTGTTCTGTGTGAACCTGAGGTCTCCTGGGTCCAGTGATTTAACAGTGACTGTGAATTTGATTGCATGGCCATGTCCAACATGGGCTAAATGTGATAACTATTGTATAAGCGTAGGCAAATTATGCTATATTTCATCCATATATTAAGCTACACAGTCTCACTTTAAGTTTTACACTGATGTTATACTTGTGACGTCATACATGGGCATACATTTAATTCTGGGGTTTGATTTCAAACTCCAGTCAAATGATGAGAACATTTAGTTTAGGCCACCGCCATGCCAATGGCTTTCCTTAGTTTTTGGACTTTTATTTAAAGGTTGAAACATAACAAGCAGAGGGCAGGAAGGAATACTTGAATATGACTCAAGTATTCAGTCAATAAAAGTGAACGAAGCAAAGCATAAACCTGGTCTTCAAGTTCAAGCTTAAATGTTTTCATTGAGTAATATTTTCTTCCAAATCCGAGGACCAACAAAAAAATTGTCGTAGTAGCCTGATGTTAAATCCAACAATTCAGGAAATAGACGTTTTTTGTTGCCATGGAAAAATAAAGATGTAGAAGGACATGTTCTTCTACAGGAAATTTCTAAGAATAAAATATCAGCACCAGCAACTAGAGAGAGTCCATCCTCCGGGCAGATATTGATTTTGACAATTTGACAATTCTGATTGAGAGCTGAGCCTCAGTAAAGCTGTGCTGGAGACAATCTGTCTGTCCATGTCTCCTGTCGGGGGTGGATCCAGTTTTACGAGCGGTTTGAAAAGCAAAACATGGCCGATATTGAACCTGTACAGCTGGATCTAACGGCAAATATCAAATCACACTGATGTTACAAATGTAGTATGTACAGCATGTCGGCAGAATGCACTTCGGCTGCACAAATTTTCATGATTTTTGTTGGATGTTTGGTCAATGTTGCATCAGATTTGTGCCTGTTGCAGAATATATCTTTTCCGACATAACATTTGGAAACTACAAACGGGATGTTAGCCTTATATATGTGAATACGGCCTTATATGAAACGTTCTGCCTATAAGTGCTATGTAGAGCATAATCGGGGTTACCTAGAGTGTAGACGGACCACTCTAATTCAACGTCGAGCGTATGTAATTGGCGTAGAGCGTATTCACCGCTTTAATTCTACATAATGCGTTGTAGCTATAGCCACTTGGAATTTGTCGTAAAGCGTAATCGAGAGCTCTCACAAGTTAGCGTAGAGCATTGTCGGGACCCCCCCCCCCCATGCAGGCCCCCTAAAATGCATATCTGTATAACATGTTTCAGCACAGAACATGGCAAACATATGTCTTGAGAAATAAAACCAGCTATGACAGCCCGGAGACCATGTACATTGTAGGATTATGAGAAGACAGATGTGGTGTGGTAGCAGACCCCCCCATGCAGACCCTCATGTAGGATTATGAGAAGACAGATGTGGTGTGGTAGCAGACCCCCCCCCCATGCAGACCCTCATGTAGGATTATGAGAAGACAGATGTTGTGTGGAAGCAGACCCCCCCATGCAGACCCTCATGTAGGATTATGAGAAGACAGATGTGGTGTGGTAGCAGACACAACTTGAATGATGAGGTTACATAAAAGGCACAGACAGCCCCTCTATCCTTACATGTTACACTGGGCTTCCTTATGTGATGACCCAACATCTCAGCCTGGATTCTTTGTCTATATAAGAGAAGCTTTCTCAGATTGGAAATATGCAACTCGATGAAGTCATGCTATATTAATTTTGTATTCTCTACAATTGTCCATCTGAATCATCTACATTGTTAGTCTAATACTGATACAATATTATACTAGAAAGTTAACTTAGCTTTGCATAGGCCCTGTGTCCACTAAACAAAGATCACTCAGCATTGCCATACAGCTACCAAAATTAGATGAATATGACGGGAGGTGTAAAATGAATGATCTAAAATGACAACAAAAAAACAAAAAAGGTGAAGAAATTTGTTCTCTATGAATGAACGAAATTTGTTTCAAGAGATTTGTCAAATTTTGGTCGCTCCCACAGCATTTAACTATTTACTTACTTAGTTAGGGTGTTACGTCTAATAGAAAACTAAGCACAAAACGAACAGTTTATTCCAAAATTCTGATCATAAATTTCAGCCACTATGACCATCTAATTTACAAGACAATCAGAAGTACCAGATTACAAGTCATGCTTTAAACTGGATAATATATATCCTTTGTCATCGTGTGCTGTCAAGTCATTTCTCACCCTCAATGGCTCATTGTGTATTAATTCACCACTAATGTCCCTTAACATGAATAATAGAACAGCTTTAATTTGCTCAGTTCCCGAGTGGCAAAAATGCTTCACTCTTAATTAAGTATTTCAGATAGAACTCAGCACTAAATGTGCAAAACACTAGCTGCAAATACCTTCTAATGGTTAAATATCACTGTATATGAAATTGTACAAACTTATGCAGTTACATACAATTGCAACAGTTTTTGTTAGAAGGTGTTGTATAGGATTTTGATGATATGACAGAATTGTCAATATGGACATATGTCAACATTTTCTGTTGAGAAAGAATATTTCTACGACTGTCGCAAAATAGTATCTCAAATTTGCTGTCAAACATTTCACACACATTGCACAACCAGGACTTCAAACAAAGAACATAAAAGAACAATGACAGTTGGGTTACTACATACCATATGTTATATTTCTGATGATATTGAAAGCCTATACATCTTTGAAAAGAAGAATCTAAATTCAAGCCATCCTCTCCACTAGTATTCTGTCAATGTCAACAAAGAAAACATGAAAAAGTTGTTCTGTGTGTACAGGCTTTTTTTTCCTGAAATTCAAAGCTTCTTTGTTCAGGTTTTACTGCACCAAAATAACCTCAGGCTGAACATTAATTATAATTTATCTACAGTTCATCCAGTAATTTATATTCATGACCAATATATCATCATTTAGAATCTGTTCTTATTATCAAATATGACATTCTATATGCAACCAAAACAACAGACAAGAAAATCCAGTGGTTCAACTTGAAGCAAGTCCATGTCCTTATAAGTCTTTACATTGATTGTTTACACGATTATTTACACGTGCTACTGAACATTATTTGTTTCATTCACATATATTTATTGAGTATGAGGCAAAAAGCAAGAGTTGCTTATATGAAACCTTCTACTCAAAAACATACGAGTATAAAACACATTGACAAGATACATGCATACAAGATAAATACAAACAAGACAAGTTGTTGGTGGTTACATTAGAATCACTATACAAAATAGTTTGAAATTGTGAACAGTCTTGTCAAGGATTTGTACTGAAAATCTACCTATAACATTGATTTTACTCTGACTGAGTCTGAGCTATCAACCACAAAAAATATTCAACTATAGATTCTCCAACCTTCCACAAATGTGGTAAATCTTCATAAACAAATAAATAAATAGATTCCATTAGTCACTGACGAAAGCTAGTGGATGCTACCTGAAACGTCTGAAAGTTTTCAAAATCTATCCAGCTGTTTGAGTAACTGTTCTTGCATATCTCATCACCTGGATGTCTAACCTTCATCGACGCACCTGAAATATTCTTCAGAAATTATCCATTCAGACAAGCCATTAGAAAACTGAAACGTGAAAAGCGATTTATTCTATCGCGTCACTTTTCCGCGTGGCTTGAAGCGTGTTGTCATTAGCGAACTGCTGACGAGGTATCACTAATGTACCAGGGCGGCGAGTCAAGCGCTTCACTAAAAGTGTCGGTATGCGAAAGGTTGGGCGCTGACGCACGTTCAGGGCTCCAAATTACTCAGTACCTAATACCAGCCTGGAAGAGATCGAGTTATCAACTAAGGATTGACTCAGAGGTGTTCAAGAATATTCATTCTTTTCTAGAACTATCGCAGAGTGGAACTCATTGCCACCAAGTACAGTAGGGGCATTGTCATTAGATAGCTTTAAACAATGTCTAGAGTTAGAAGTTCAAGGGTTAGGTGTAACAAGTCGATCGGTGTAATGTAGACAGCTGCCGCCGCGCCGCGTGCCTGCGAAGCTGGTGTGTTACGCCAAAGGACGGTAATACCGGCTGTACAGATACAGATACAGAAATTCATTTTTGGGAATAGGTGCACTGGTGCACCTAACCTAAAAAAATTAGGTGCACAAAAAATTTTTGGGTCATATAATTCACACAAAACCTATATAAATCATATAGTAATTACAGATCTTAATGCTCCTCTTCTGAGCTTGAATCTGAAATGTGAGCTAACTTCAAAATCTTAAACAGTACTACAACAAAGATTTTATTTTATTTCTGATACTCAGATGCCAAGAATATTCTGCATAGTATTAGTATTATACATTTAGTATGTACAAAAATACCTACAAAAATTTTTGGACCATGGAAAAAAATTGGGTGCACAGCCCCAATTTTGCGTGCAATATCAAATGCGCACATGCACCCAGTATTTCCAGCCCTGACATTCCAGCTAATATTCCCCCATCATGTTCAGGTCCTGCCACACAGTTTGGTAAGGGTAATTTGGTCCCGAGATGATTAGATAGGATATAACTACCATAATAGGACCACATCTACTGCACACAAAATTGCCTCCGTCAAGCTGCCATATGCATTTTCCTAACACTATACATACTTACACACAGCCATCCATTCTCAATTCTGAGAAAAAATTCTGATTGACAAGAACTCTCGAATGTAGAAGTCCTTCATAAATAAATTGTTCACTAAATGCACTAACCCTCAATCAACTGACTTGCAGTGATTACAAGTAAATTAGTACTAGTTATACAGTTAAGTAAGCAGGCAGACAGTAAAAATAAAAAGACAATTAATAATGTAATTAGTTAAACAGTTAATTGTGTAGTTTGTAGCAAGCTTCCTTCTCTGACCAAATACTACCTGGCATGTAACACAAATGGTTAAAATAAAAAGACAATTAATTAATCAGATATAATTATTGTTAATTGTGTAATTTGTAGCAAGCTTCCTTCTCTGACCAAATACTACCTGGTGTGTGACACAAATGATTAAAATAAAAAGACAATTAATAATGATATAACAAAGTTAATTGTGTAATCTGTAGCAAGCTTCCTTCTCAAACCAAATACAATCTGGTTTGTAACACAAATGGTTAAAATAAAAAGATCATAGACAATTAATGACGTAACAATATTAATTGTGTAATCTGTAGCAAACTGACCAAACACTACCTTTTATGTAACACAAAATTACAACAAAATAGAATCAAAACAGACGAGAGAAATGATGAAACAGCATTTTTCCCTTCCTCTATATTCTCACTCTCAGCAGCAAATGTAAACAAACTCCACAATCCCTGCTCTGTATTCCTGCACAGATATTACAGAGCCCAGGGCTACTCTATCTATCATCCAGGGTTCTCTAATTCCCATAAGCCCCTTTCCACTAGACGAACAACCAAAATTGGATTCTGCGACCCTTGATTTTATGATTGGAATATTATGCACAATGTGAAAATAAGCCTCGAATGCCAACAAAAAAAAAGTGCAATGTTTGCTCGCTTATAATTAAAAAACTGTAGTGGAAAGAAGGTATAATTATAATTAATATGTGACTCTGTAAAGCGTATTATTTTAATTTTATTTACAATATTGGATTTGTGAGCATTGGGCAGAAAGCACATAATGTGCTTATAGGGATCCTAAAAATGCTCATGAAACATAAAATGAATACAGGGTTGGGGTCACAAATACAAAACGTATAGTGGAGATAAAATGAAAATGCTGCACAGCGTTTATTTTATCACGTGTGAAAGTCAGAGTCCTTGCCTGACAGTGTCCAGGGCCTGAAATTCATTTTTATGAATAGGTGCACTGGTGCACCCAACCTGCAAACATTGGGTACACAAAATTTTTTTGGGGTGCACGCCTGCACGGTATAAAATAAATAAGTAAAATGTCAGAAAAACTACTCATGTTTCATTTTTAAGAAAAGTACTAGTCTGCAACAGTGATTTTTCTGAAACTTTAGGTGTTAAGAATATACTGTATACTATAAGAATATACTATAAACTATACATTTAACATCTTTACAAACATAAACCTACGAAAATATTTGGCATTCGGTATTTTTAGCCCTAGTGCAGAGCTGGAAATACTGGGTGCATGTGCACCTTAATGCACCCAAAATTGGAGCTGTGCATCCAATTTTTTTTCTGTGGGCACACCCAAATACTAAATTGTAACTATTTTTGTACTTATCAATATTCTTGGCATCTAAGTGTCAGAAAAATAATAAAATCTTTGTTGTAGTAGACTTGTTTAGATTTTGAAATTAGCTCCCAGTAAGATCTGTGATTAGGTTTTGTTTTATATGGTGCACCAAAGAAATTTTTGTGCACCAAATTTTTTAGGTTGGGCGCACCAGTGCACCTATTTCAAAAATGAATCTCGAGCCCTGCCTATAGTGCCTGTACCTCCCATGTTTCTCCACACAGCTTCTATTGTGGTTGGATCTTATCACCCCACAATTTGCATGAATCGCGCTGGAGTGAGGCTGTTTCCAACCGATAATAGTCTAGATCCATAATTTATCTCCGCGCCAGTTCCACCGGACAGGCAAGGCTTTACCTGCGACGCTTGATTTGATTTGGATTGTAAAAATTAAAGACACACACGGAGAGAAATTCAGCGCAGAGGCTAAGTATGTGGCTTTTTAATTTAACCACGCTGAAAATAATCTGCATTCAGAAGCAGCAGATTTGGATTATTCAGAAGTTTCCGCACGGCATTTTGTGTTACGGAGAGACAAGAGCGTGAAATTGGGTCATTTTTTCATATTTTGTCAGCGCGAGCTCCCGTGGAGCGGGGAATATTGTGGCAGGATGGCGTACATCACGTCACCCCTGCACCGCGCGGCTGGTTAGGCAGTCTGAGCACGTACACAGCTGCTCACACGGAAAATGAACAGGAAAGCAGACGTACGGCCTGCGAATTTTACGGCTCAGGTTTTGTTTTCAATTTCCCGATGTCTAATACATATAAAACTGCACATGCCATTGTAATTTAGCTTCATCCTTCCATGTAGCAAATGAAGTAATGTAGCTGATTACTATTAGTTTGCTACATTTCAGATAGATTGTACACTAAAATCCATGCTTTGTTTGCAATTTCCTGAAGTCGGATATGTATAATGTAAAACTGTTATAATTTAGGTCCATCCTTCCGTGTAGCAAATGAAGTAATGTAGCAGATTACTTTGCTACATTTCTGACAGATTGCACACTAAAATCAAATTCTCTTTCCATGTTTTATTTTCAATTTCCTAAAGTCGGATATATATAATATAAAATTCTGCATGACATTATGATTTAGCTCCATCCTTCCATGTAGCAAATGAAGTATTGTAGCTAATTACTTTGCTACATTTCCAACAGATTGCACACTAATTAAAATCTGATTATCTTTCCATCTAGCTCCAAATCAGTGTAAAGGTTTCCCCTTGACTTTTTATTTTATTTATCGGTTTAGCTGTTCAACCCTCACAGCCAGGGCAGCCCAGCTAGCCAGTATAGCTACAAAGGGCTTGCCCTGCTGACAAGATATGACAAAACATTACGGCAACATATAACGTGGCTTCTTAACAATCTACAAAACTATTATATTATTTAGATAGAAAAGAAAAATTCACATTCCTCATGAAACTCGATAATCCTCGCACTATAAGCTCCATCTGTTCTTACATTTACAACTGTCTTAAGAAGCAAGAAGAAGCAGAACCTACACATACATATGTGGTTTTACTATAGATATATTTTAGTCTACTATATTTTAGACCTGTACTTAGTTTGCAATGAGCAAAAATGTACTATAAAGGTTCTTAACTCATCAAAATATTCCATGTAAATAAGAATTTCCCATGGATTTCCTGCAGGAATGGACTGTTTGGCAGCAGGGCTTAAAATTCATTTTTGGGAGAAAGTGCACTCAACCTAGATATTAGGTGCACAGAAAATTTTTTGGTGCACCATATAAAACAAAACCTAATTACAGATCTTACTGCTCCTCTTCTGAGCTTGAATTTAAAATGGGAGCTAAAATCAAGTACTACAACATAGCTATATAGGTTTTATTTTTTTTGTGACACTTAGATGTCAAGAATATCCTATATACTAGTACTATACATTTGATATGTACAAAAATGCCTACAAAGATATTTGTGTGCAGAAAAAAATTGTGTGCACAGCTGCAATTTTGGGTGCACTAAGGTGCACATGCACTCAGTATTTCCAGCCCTGGACAGCGTTCTTGTCAGAAACAGTGCTCAGACTGGGTCAGTAGAAAACGCCTTCCTTTTGTTACGTTTTGAAAGCGGCGTGCCAACTGATAAAGTAAACAAACAAAGGCTTTTCAGCTCCTCCCAGACCACCTCCCAACAGATAAGGCGTGACTACAGAAGGCGGGATCCTTTCTACATTGTTTATCAATTAGCGGCTTAGAGCAAATTTAGCGGGACCCTGACAACATGTGGACGGTGGCAGGCTGTCGTCTGCAAGGGGGAAAAGCACAGAGAGGCCGCGCTAGCCTCCGTAGCAGAACTGGGGGTTTGGTTTGGTGGTCTTCGGCTGTTTTCTGATCAGCCCAGTCCTAAAAAACGGGGGTAATTCAACTAGGCCGGCTATGTTGTCTATATGCAATCAGAAATAGCACATAAAAGCTCCCAAAGACCCTGAAAACCCCCAGTTTTTGGCCTGCTATGGAGGCTAAGCGAGGCCACACCGCCTTCCAATCTGTTCAACCCCGCACTTCAAATTACACCGGCAAATGGGCATCATATCGGGTAATGTGACAGCGGGAGAGTTATGTGGTACAGGCGTGAGCAGGCATAATCGCTCTTCTGGGAGAAAAAACGGCTTTGTTTTCTGATAAAGCGGGATAGAGAGAACCAGACTGGGTTTCTGCTCGTAAAAAAAGGAGCCTGGAAAAAGGCCAACTTACAAATGTCAGCGAGCGGTCCGTATCACTATTCCGGCCAGCCAGCCGTTAAAAAAATCCATAAATTTTATATATTTCTTCGCCAGATATTGGACTTCTGTAGGCCCTGCCAACAAGGGTTAGCGTGTGAAATCTGGAGTATGATTTTTTTGTACAAAATCTTGGGGAAAATTGCGGAAAGAGGACGGCAGATTTTGCGAAAACGTCGTCCAGTGGCGACGCTACGGGGACGCCAACCGTCGCCTTACGTCGGTGACGTTACGTACGTGACGCCGCGACGCACACACACCTTGTCAGCAGGACTCCAGGTGCGAAAATATCCCCACACAACCTTCTTACGACATTCTGGGACAAAACATGGCCTAACATCTAGCGAAAACATAGCCTCCACAGCAGGCTTATAGAACTGGGGGTTTGATAATTTTTGGTGGTCTTCGGCTGTTTTCTGATTAGCCCAGTTCAAAAAACGGGGGTAATTCAACCAGGCCGGCTATGTTGTCTATATGCAATCAGGAAATAGCACATAAAAGCTCCCAAAGACCCTGAAGACCCCCAGTTTTTGGCATGCTGTGGAGGCTGGCGAAAACAAGCGACACGCACGTACCTGATCGAGTCTTTGTCGATGTTCTGGGACAACTTTTTGAACAGCACCTCGTTTTCCCCCTTTTTGACGTTCACCAGCACCGAACGCCGCACCTCAGCGCGATCCAGGTACACGGTGACGTGTTCCACGTTCATTGCCGTGATGTCATAGTGCTTGACCTGCACAGAAGCCGGCCTGGTGTCGATTTTGGACAATTCTCCGTCCAGGTTGGCCAGAGTCGGGCTCGCCGTGTCCGCCATTTTGCTCCCCTGTTCGATCCCGTTAGAGCTGGAGCTCTCGTTCCCGGGACACGCCGCGCGCGCCCCTGGGCACGTGACGTAAACACGGACGGCCACGCCCCTTTGCTCAGGTGTGATAGTCGCGTACGTGCACGTGCAGGTGCGCCAGGTAGACACGTCTGACGCCTTCATGCTAGCCTCCCTAGTACACGCATCTCCACACGGCGCGAACGGCGCGCGACTCGAGGAAACACTGTGACTGTAGTTGAACAGGTGGCAGAGTGATTTCCCAGTTCATCTGTGAAATTGCGCGCCGGTTGTGGAATACAGAATCACACAGATGAGATACAGAACTGAGCGGGCAAAAATATGTCTCCTCCCCGCCAGAATTACCAACCGCCAGGACTCGCCACTATTCACTTTAACCCGGTGCTGAATTTACGGCTTTAAAGGCAAACTGTACTCTCCAGCGGACCAACTCCCCTGGCATGCCGATTTCTACTCTTTCCAGCCGCGTAGAGGCTAGAAGAGGCTAGAATACTGGATCAGATGAGATACAAAACTGCGCGGTAAAAATATGTCTCCTCTCAGCAGCCAAACTCACCCACCAGAATTACCAGCCTCGCACGCACTCGTCACTATTCACTTGAACCCGGTGCTGAATTTACTGCTTTAAGGCAAACTGTACTCTCCAGCGGACCAACTCCCCCGGCATGCTATCTCTCTCTATTGGGCCGATTTCTACTCTTTCCAGCCGCCTCCCGAAGCCTGGTAGAGGCTAGGATACTGGATCAGATGAGATAGAAACTGCGTGGGAAAAATATGTCTCCTCTCAGCAGCCAAAATCACCCGCCGGCCGCCAAGACTTGCCACTGTTTACTATTTAGGCCATATTGATTTGATTATATGGATGACATCCCCTGGGAACCTAAATCTAATGCGAGCGGGCGAACAAAAAACAAGTCGGGCCGAAAAAAAAACAAGTTTCCTACATTTTTAAGATTTTGACTCAATCATTGTACAAATGGTTTTGATTCAGTGGGAACATCACATATACACAGCCAGCATCACATATCACTGCATCAAAGTAAGAAACAAAACATTAAATCAGAGCCTTTTCTTGTCTCCTCTCTTCATAGTTATCTGCCATCCACCTTCCGGCATGGCAGTAGACATCTTTGCCTATTTTCGGCATGTTGACCACTGTCAGAAGGCAACAAAATTTCTTGTTTTTTTCTCCAAAATCAGGCGAAAGTTAACGCGCGCGTTGATGGCATCCATAAAAATTACTTGCTGCGGCCTTACTTTAACCCGGTGCTGAATTTACGGCATTAAGGCCGGGCGTAGATGTGAATCATGCCTCTATAACACCCAGCCGTTCTCACTGGTGCCTTCGCAATTAACACTTAACACATGTGACAATCACTCGGCAACAACAGCGGATTTGCCGGTAATAAAAGCTACAACGTGAGATTTCAGTAGTCTCTACCAGACTAACTGCGCTGGCTATATAGGAGAATATTTGCCAGGGGACCGCCTTGTAGGTTTGACTGGCCGCGCAGGGAAGGAAACTACCTCCCCGCGGCCGGACTCCCTTGGCCAATTCTACGATCCGTATTCCCGTAGAAAGGCCTGAGATCTGAGATCGTTTGGAGTATCTCTCCAATCTTCCTTGAATATTGAGGAAGCGGATTGAAGACGCCCACCACATGCGACTATCACTCCTCAACAACAGAGGATTTTGCCAGTAATAAAAGCTACAACCTAAGATCTGAGATAGTTTGGGGTATCTCCAATCTTCCTTGATTGAGGAAGCTAGTTGAAGACGCCTTCCACACGCGACTATCACTCGGGTACGACATAGCCTCCTGTGCAGGCTCCGGGGCGGGTGGGAATTTCGACACAGCGTTTTGTAGAGTTTTTTACTCGTTCTTTTAATAGCCGGTCATCCTATCTACAACCAGCCGCGAGACAAGGTTCCATTCCGCACAAGCGTCTTTTTTTGCAGCCACTATAAGTTCTACATGAAAACTATCATAAGCTCTGCTTGGAGATTATCATAAAGTTCATTATTAAACGAGTTTGGCTTGTGGCAAAGAAATATACGTTCTAATCTTCTAGCATGTCCCGAGTATCCCCGCGTAGACTAGTGCAGGACGGAAAGTTCGATGCCCGTTTTTCTGTAAACATGTCGGAGTTCTGGTTTCCGCATCATCCCGACTGCCCGAATTCCAGACGCGGTTTCCTCATCACAACTTACTTGGCGGCCACGATGTTGTTTTGTCGGCAAATTGGAACAGATTTTAGAATAAGCTGCCAACTTTCCACCCTTTCGGTTCTTGGAACGTAGGCCCGCTTTACACACACACAAGTTATGTGTAAAGCGGGCCGTAGTGTCGTCGCCGGCGCTTGTTCTGTGTGTTTGCAGACCTATCAGAGGCAGAACACTATCTAGCCTGGGAAGTTAACCAGTTGGCCAGGACTTGGATTCGATGTACATGTAAACATCTTTATTTATTCAAGACAAACATTAAAACAAGATGAACCTCGGTCGGATCCTTAAACCATATAAATGGTGGTCAAGAGCGCAAGGTTATAAGAAAAGAGGAAGTTTTATATATGTTTAAAAAAAAAATTACGACTCTCAGTGGCCAATATGAGATGTTGTCACATCGGCGCACCAAATCCGTAAGGTGTTTTTGGCACCCTGACAGACAGATTAGCCTAAGAGGCTCGGTAGGCGTCACTCCACCGTATAGGTGGGGAAGTCGTGTTAAGTGCCTTTCCCAAGGGCACAACGTCGGGCCACGGTGAGTATCGAACCCGGGACCTCTCGGTTCCGAGTCCAACGCTCTAACCGTTGCGCCACCGACGCCAGTATATATGCTTTTAACTTTCTGAAAGACGCGTAAACATTGCGGCAGCTAGACTAGTGCCTTTCTGTGTTAATATTAAATAATCTTCTTACATTTGGTTAACGTTTAAAAGGCACGAATGCTGACAGCCTTACATACACGTTCACACAAGCACGTCGGCAGAACGCACTGCACCTGCGCGAAACCCGTAATGTATTGTGCATAGCACTTCGGCAGAACGTCTCATATAAGGTTGTATTTGCGCATATAAGGAAAACATCTCGTCTGTAGTTTCCAAATGTTATGTCGGAAAGAATATCCTCTGCAACAGGCAAAATTCTGATGCAACGTTGACCAAAAACCCAACGAAAAACGCGAAAATACGGGGTTCTGCGCAGGCGCAGTACGTTCTGCCGACGTGCTACACCAGGCCCGTATAAAAAAATCGAGGCGGGAAAAATCGCTCCGAGATGGCATAAAAATGGCGCCCGACCGACGCAGCGCTATCGTCATCTCAGTCTGTTCCCGATCAAACGTTAACCATGAAAGCTTCTTGATCAAACAAACTGTCAAGCCGTCATCCTCCTGCCACAGAAGAACAGTCATCCCTGCTACAGTCAGGCTGTGGAACTGTCTCCCACAGGACATTGTCAATACCAGCGACCTTCCGAACTTCAAACGTAAAGTCAACGCCTACCTCAGCGCTTCCCGTCAGCGACCTTATAGCAAACGTTATTCGGTACAGCTGCTAAGCTGAAGACTTGGTGATAGAATAGAAAAAAAAACATACATACCGTATTGTCATTATGTTTACCGAAGGAAAACATTGTTTTTTCTCCATTTCTTCTTCTTCTGTTCCAAACACTAACCTCTGACCTGGCCAATGGCCTCTTCTGTTGATGTCTATCACCATGGTAACTGGTGTTGGGTTACATAATGTGGCAATTTCATAGTAGGAATTTAGACTTGTCACCATATACATGTACATGTATGTGAATGTGTTTTGAGTAAGAATTAACAGAGCAGACCATATCCGAAGGTAAACATTATGCATTTGCTTTGCAAATGTTACTTTTCTAGTTTTATGTTTTACAGTACAGCACTCTCCATACCTGCACTGTCAATGAAGTCATTACTATACAGACGTCAATGACAAACCAACAATTCTGATCGAGTGATTTTGCGATCAGAATATTAATGAGAATTCCGCTGCCGACCTCACATCACATTCATTATGCGGTACGTCCGTTCCCAGATAGCAGCATATTCCCTAACTACTGACGGCACCCCGGTGATATCATGAATTTTGATGAGTTCATTATTCTGTAGGCTCTAAATTCACGAAATGGGAGACAGTTATGGTTTTATCAATAATATTTACATGTTCACACAGCTATCACTATATAATACCGACTTCAAAACCGAAATCCGGAGATCCATACACACTGGTGAATTCTGATTCTGGCCTCCCAACATTATGTGCGTTTTTAACAGTGCTCCTTAGTCTAAGCCTTAGTGTATTTATGTATAGATAATCCTGTAGATGTAATAAGTTGACGGTTTTGATTTAATGTCCTGTCCTTATCTTATGTAGCTTATTGTCGTTGTCTCCATTGTTAGCTATTTAAAATAGTCTTGTAACTAGCTGGGCAACCCTGGCTCTCTTTTGAACAGCTGAGTCTGCAGCTGACCCAAATACAAAAACTAGCATGGGATATCCAAAGCGGCCGTTCAGCTGCAGTTCCATAAGAAGCCGCTGGGGGCGCAAAATCTAATAATTTCGAGGTGTCATCAAGACCTACCCACCTACCAAATCAAATCATTCATTATGCGGTACGTCCGTTCTCCGATAGGAGAATTTGCCTTAACTGCTGATATTATGAATTTTGATAATTGCTAATTCAGCACCAAGGAGACATGCTGTTGCCGATGCTTTATTCACTGTTTTAGCACATGAGAATTCCGTAGTCAACCTCAGATCACATTCATAATGCGGTAAATTCGTGCTCTTCTCCACCAGACTCCTTTTGCAGGCTGAATACATCGTAAAAATCGGCCTAAAAAGTGCATATAATTTGCCTGCAGGCCAAGTGGACTCTTGATGGCCGGGAAACTCCTTTAGCCAATTACATGCTCTTTTAGCCAGATTTCTACGATTTATTCAGCCTGCAAAAGGAGTCTGGTGGAGACTAGATTCGTTCCCCTATAGGAGAATATTCCCTGAACTGCTAATATTATGAATTTTGGTAATTGCTAATTCAGCACCAAGGAGAGATGCTGCCGCTTCATTCACTGTTTCAGCACAGACACAGGGGACAGAAAATTTGCCTTAACTGCTAATATTATGAATTTTGATAATTGCTAATTCAGTAATTCATTCGCTGTTTTAGAATTGTAAATCCCGTAGCCAACCTCATTGCCAACAAACCTTGCCAGATCCCTGTTGGCAACTACAAGTAAAAAACAGTACAATACAATGTAGTCTGAATTTGAACATACGTAGCACATACAAACATTTTCGTTTTCCATCTTTTGATGGCGCCAATACTCAGCGCTCCTGCAATCAGCGAGGGAGTCGGGATTTTACAGGATCATTTCTGGCTGATCGACTCGTGATCCGACTTTAACGGTTGATCCCGGGGGATCAGGCAGGATCCCGGGGGATCAGGCAGGATCCCGGGGGATCAGGCAGCATCCCGGATCAGATCAGGCAGGAAATCCGCAAATGTAGCGGCCAAATTGATCCTCACCCATCTGGAACGCCTTTAGGCCATGTTGATTTGATTATATGGATGACATCCTCTGGGACCCGCAAAACTGATGCGCGCGTGCGAATAAAACAAAAAACCGATCCAAGTGTGCACTACTAAATACTGTAGTCTTATTTCTACACATTGCACTTGGTCTTAAGAGGACTACACCTCGAGACATTACAAGTCAGAAAAATCGAATTAAATAGTTACTACTAGCAATATTACTCTCACACTGAATCTCCAAATGAATGTACAAAGTACGTCTAGGACCAGATCGTTTTTTACATTCATTCATTCATTCATTCATTCATTCATTCATTCATTCATTCATTCATTCATTCATTCATTCATTCATTCATTCATTCATTCATTCATTCATTCATTCATTCATTCATTCATTCATTCATTCATTCATTCATTCATTCATTCATTCATTCATTCATTCATTCATTCATTCATTCAAACGTACCTCACTGAATTATCCGGAGGCATGATGATGATTTTGATAATTTTTTTCCAGGTAGAGGGCAAACAGCGGATGGAAGAGCTGTGCACATCTGACGGGGAGGAAGTCAGGTTCTTGGAACGGCTGTTTGACGAGCGGTCCGTCCTGTTCCTCGGCTGCGACCCTGATCAGCCCCTGTACACCAG
>NW_017803514.1:35120-45796 GCF_001625305.1 Branchiostoma belcheri | reverse complement strand
CATTCATTCATTCATTCATTCATTCATTCATTCATTCATTCATTCATTCATTCATTCATTCATTCATTCATTCATTCATTCATTCATTCATTCATTCATTCATTCATTCATTCATTCATTCACGTTACCCTCAGGTTCAGGGTTGTTTGCCGACTCCCCAGGTATAATTGGAGCCGGGCGCGGAAACAGCCTTGTTTGATTTCCCGACGGAATCTTCAGAGTGTCTCCTGGTCAGCCGCCTCGCACTGAGGTGTTGAATGAATGAATGAATGAATGAATGAATGAATGAATGAATGAATGAATGAATGAATGAATGAATGAATGAATGAATGAATGAATGAATGAATGAATGAATGAATGAATGAATGAATGAATGAATGAATGAATGAATGAATGAATACTGTCTTGCCAATCTGATACTGCCCTGTCAATTTAACCCTGTCTAGCCGATTTGATATTGTCTTGGCGTATTGCTGACTTGATCTAACTGTCTTGTAGCCACCAATAGATCTACTTGGAGATGAAATGGTTCTTGCCGGGCTGGTATTATTAAAGAAAAGCAACGCCTTGTAGCGGGTAATCTCCCAGCAGACCCTACGCGGCTATGCATTCTATCGGCTATTAGCCCCCTATTAATACTGCCTTGCCACCGTAGGATCTGCTTGGAGATTACATATAGGGGCAGACAACGCTGTTAAAGTTCCCCTGACATTTGCCTCTACAGAAATGTCACCTCAGTTGCTGTACCCGCGAGATGCTTCGCTGGTCACGGAGAACGTTTCCGGCGCATCTTCAGCAGAACCGTGACGGATCCTGACGCTAAACGCCGCCGCTCGGCGCTTGTGTGACACCGCGAGACATTCCGCACTTCATAACTGTCACTCCGACGATATATCCATAGCCTCTACCAGGCTTCGGGAGGCGGCTGGAAAGAGTAGAAATCGGCCAAATAGAGAGATAACATGCTGGGGGAGTTGGTCTGCTGGGAGAGAACATTTTGCCGCACCCGTTGCGGCATGCTATCTCTCTATTTGGCCGATTTCTACTCTTTCCAGCCGCCCCCCAAAGCCCGGTAGAGGCTTAAATATTTCCGGCGCATCTTCAGCAGAACCGTGACGGATCCTGACGCTAAACGCCGCCGCTCGGCGCTTGTGTGTCGCCGTGTGACATTCCGTACTTCTTAACTGTCACTCCGATTATGGTTGTCAGGATTTTGAATGGGGCGGGGTTCTTCCTACTGCTTGAGGGGACCGGCAAGGCGCGAGGTTCCTAGGGGGGGGGGGTCCGGGGGCATGCTCCCCCAGGAAATTTTGAAAAATGAACATTCTGAAATGGCATTTCCTGCTTATTTGAGAGGATTTCAAAGACAAAATGAGAGATAACTTATTTCAATGACAAAGTGGGCAGTTTTCCTACGATTCCAGCCTCGCTGGTGACACGAACCAGTCTATCTTTTAAGGAAAAATCTTGGACATTTAGATAAAAAGTGGACCAAAAAGTGGACTTTCGAGCCTTGGGCGGGTGCATGCTTTGATGATGGTTGCCATTTTAAGAGAGAGAATCTGACGCTAAACGCCGCCGCTCGGCGCTTGTGTGACACCGCGTGACATTCCGCACTTCATAACTGTCACTCCGATGACGGTTGGTATTCTGACTGAGGGGGATTTTTTTGAACAAATACAAAAACCGTGAACTTAAAGATTTCGTGATCAAAAATGGACTTACAGTAGTCTCTACCAGGCCCCTGGGGATGCTTTTAAATAGTTGGCCGAATAAAATGAATACCAAACCAGAGTTGGTGGGCCAGATGGTTCAGCCATTTGGACCCTCCTTTGCATCCTAACTCCTCTGGTTAAAATGCTATCCTCACTATAGGAAAGATTTTGGCCAATTTTTACTATTTTTCTGGAGCGTAGTTAAACACGGGTAAAGTACTCGATATTCTCGTACACATGTACGTGTTTGTGCCGATCAAAAGTGGCCTCTAAAATCCACAATATACGTATGTGTACTAGTAGTGAGCTGTGGCGACTAAGTAAGCCACATTTATACACATTTTTGTACATGTGTGGCAGTTATTGAAACATTGCTTATTACACATAAAAAAAGCAAAGAGCAGGCATCCCTCACATTTCATTTGGTTTATTCCAGACATGATTTATTCTTTGTTGCCAGAAAGCCACTCGTGGCAATTAAAGCATAAGGATGAGACAAACAACAATTAAACTGAACAATGACAGAGGCATAGAAGTAATTTAGCTCTTAGGCCACACCAATTTATTTTCCTGGTTAACGGATTTTTCTAGAAAAATAATGGAGCGGGTTGGCGAAAAAAAATAAATAGAAACAGGCCTAGGCATCCTATTATGGCCCAAAATGGTACGATAGGAGCCATGAAGGCTGGTTCAAAATTTAAACAATGAATTTTGAACTTTTAATGATACCACTCCATTGAAAGATGGTATAACTAGGAAGAAACTTGTAAATCAAATCAATGTGCACCATTCAAATAGTTACAACGTAAAGAGAAAAAAATTGGAAATTGCATAATTTTATCAATGTGAAATAATTGTACCAATTGTACCACAGATACAACGTATACACATGTTTGATAGACCGTATACTTGATCACAGATGAATGTGGAAAGAATGACAATACAACTGACAAGTGTTAAGTAGTATGTACAGATCAACATTAAATATCCATGTCTTGTGACAGCTACATTACACACACACATATATATCTAGTTCACATCCACAAATAGTATCAGCTATATACTGGTGTGTTATGCCGAATGCTGGTTATACCAGCTATATCCATACAGATACTAGTAGTAGAATTCATACATCAGACTTTTCAGTAGATCCTCTCAAAAATCATGTGCACCTCCTATTTATTAACCATGTGCCTGCTGCACAACCCTTAACCAGTGCAGATTTGGTGCCAAATGTCTACCTTAGTCATCTAATGGTTAACCTTCTCCCTGCTGCCTAACCCTATAACCAATACAGATTTGGTGCCAAATGTCTACCTTAGTCATCTAATGGTTAACCTTCTCCCTGCTGCCTAACCCTTAACCAATACAGATTTGGTGCCAAATGTCTACCTTAGTCATCTAATGGTTAACCTTCTCCCTGCTGCCTAACCCTATAACCAATACAGATTTGGTGCCAAATGTCTACCTTAGTCATCTAATGGTTAACCTTCTCCCTGCTGCCTAACCCTATAACCAATACAGATTTGGTGCCAAATGTCTACCTTAGTCATCTAATGGTTAACCTTCTCCCTGCTGCCTAACCCTATAACCAATACAGATTTGGTGCAATGTCTACCTTAGTCATCTAATGGTTAACCTTCTCCCTGCTGCCTAACCCTATAACCAATACAGATTTGGTGCCAAATGTCTACCTTAGTCATCTAATGGTTAACCTTCTCCCTGCTGCCTAACCCTATAACCAATACAGATTTGGTGCCAAATGTCTACCTTAGTCATCTAATGGTTAACCTTCCCCCTGCTGCCTAACCCTTAACTAATACAGATTTGATGCCAAAAGGCTGCCTTAGCAGGCTAAAGGTAAAAGTGACAATGTATCATATGGACATACCATTCTCCTGTATGTCTGTACGTACAGTATGGTGCTATGGGTCAATGATAGGAATTCTATTCAATCTTTGCTCATCTTATACTCTACATTTGTACATCTAGTATGTCGGCAGAATGTGCTGTGCTGAGCAGAACGGTTTGCGTTGGATGTGTGGCTACCATAGCTTTTGCCAGTTGCACATAACTTCTTTCCCGACACAACATCAAAAGAGACATTTTGCCGAGGTCCTATGCACAATCCATTACGACTTTCATGCAGGCACAGTATATTCTGCCGACGACATACTTGTTTAACAAAGCTATAAGTAACCCACTGTAGATCCTGAATGATACCCTAGTAACATACTGGTCCAGAATAACCAACTCCTTGGAACCGACTCCTTGGAGATGTCTGTTCTATTCCTCCCCTGCCGGCAAGGCGTCTTCTAGTCTCCGGATGAACTTAAGACGAATTTCTGTGGTGTTGTCGCCCTTCAAGGCGTCTTGGAGAAACGTCACATCTACCTCCATTTGGACCTGGAGGAGCCAAGGAGAAAAAAGGGCAGGAAGGCATTTAATGTTACTGTAATCTATGTGGTGTAGTGGTAGCGTGTTCGGCCCAGACCCAAGAGGTCCCGGGTTCGAATCCTGCCTGGCGTCACCGAGCTTGTGCCCTTGGGAAAGGCACTTTACACGACTTTCTTCACTCCACTCAGGTGAAAATGAGTACCTAGCTTCGGTTAGGGCCGTCCCTCAGATAGGACGTTAAATGGAGGTCCCGTGTTTGGGAGAGCCACACCCCACACACGTTAAAGAACCCACCGCACTTATCGAAAAGAGTAAAGGACCTTCCCGGTGTGAGTGGTTCAAACATTACAGTCTGGTCTCGGGGTTGACATCTTGAAGAGGTGAAAGTCATCTGTGATGTAAATCCTTCCACAAATGTGGTAAATTGTCATAATGTTCTGGTTTTTCTTTTAATGCCCACGATCATAATAATGATCATTCTGGCATACTCATTTTCACCTGAGCGAAGTGAGGAAAGCCGTGTAAAGTGCCTTTCCCAAGAGCACAAGATCGGTGACATGGGCAGGATTCGAACCCGGGACCTCTTGGTTCTGGGTTGCGTGCTCTAGATCTGCCTTTACGCCAAACGACCACACAATGTTCTGCAGAGGGCAGGGAAGAAAACTTTGTTTTCATCATCTTTTTCCACTTAAACATTTTGCTTTAAGAATCCGTGAACCCAAAAATCACACTGGCACGCCCAAACCCTGACCAGCCCCTGCTACAAATTTAAAACTTGAGCTGGAGATGACAAGGGGATTTCTGGGTAACCGTTACAAAATAAAGACCGGCGGGTCCATATGTGAAAATAAAGACCGGCGGGTCCATATGTGAAAATCATCACTCAGATTATACAGGCCTGTTGTTAAGGCCTTTAATAATAAAACCAGAGCTCGAGCTGGTCCTGTTATTTCATGTCCTATTAAAGCGATCCTGCGTGCACCATTATAAAGGCACCCTGTGGTTCGGGTGCTTGTTAGGTTTTAGAGCCTGCAGGTAGGTTTTGATGTGAACATTTAGCATTCTGGGCATGTTTCTCTCTTTCCTTTTGTGTATTGCAGCTGTATAGAGAGTTTGGGATTGACTGTTGGGTTGTGAATGAATGAATGAATTTTTTTTCCTTGTGAAGTGTTTTTTTTTTAACCTGCATTTCTGCACAAGTTCTCCAGTGACACTGACGAAAGGTAGTGGATGCTACCTGAAACGTCTGACCGTTTCCAAAATCATATCCAGTTGCTTGAGTAACTGTTTTTTAGCATAAATCAAAACAAAACAACTAAAAAAGTAACATTTGCAAAGCAAATGCATGATGTTTACCTTCGGATATGGCCTGCTCTGTTAATTCTTTCTCAAACACATCCACCTACATGTATATGGTGACAGGAGTCTAAATGCCTACTATGAAACTTTGCAACATTATGTAACCCAACACCAGTTACCATGGTGACAGACGTCAACAAGTCATGTCATTGGTCAGGTCAGAGGTCACTGTTTGGAACGGAAGAAGAAGAAATGGTGCAAAAACAATATGTTTTCCTTCGGTAAACATAAAAAAAACAGACCATCTTGAGAGCGCCCCTGAGGACAGGTAGTGGATGCTACTTGAAACATCTGACCGTTTCCAGAATCATATTCAGTTGCTTGAGTAACTGTTTTTTTTTAGCATAAATCAAAATAAAACAAAAAGAAAACAGACTGACCATCTCGAGAGCGCCCCTGAGGACCCCGCTCAGCAGGTTGGAGTAGTTCAGGTTCTGGTGTCCGTCTGGGAGTTCCACAAACTCCTTTAGCGGGTTGTTATCCAGAACTAACGAGAACTCGTCCCCCGCTGGGCTCCAGTTGGCTACAGTCGGCGTGATGCCCAGGAACATCTTAAACCCCACCTGGAGTAAACAAACAAACAAACAAACAAACAAACTCCGTTAGCGGGTTGTTATCCAGAACTAACGAGAACTCGTCCCCTGCTGGGCTCCAGTTGGCTACAGTCGGAGTGATGCCCAGGAACATCTTAAACCCCACCTGGAGTAAACAAACAAACAAACAAACAAACAAACAAACTCCGTCAGCCGGCTGTTATCTAGGGTTTGCAAAAACTCTTCCTGACCTGGAGAAAAAATAAGGTGAAAATGGATGTTTTCACACTCAGTCATTCCACAAAGCTGGCAGGTCCCTGGTTGACTGCAAGGAAAAGTTTGATGGTGCAAAAGCGCCCTCTAGTGAGATATGTTGGTATTACAATCCAGGTCTGTTACCCTTTTATTAGTATTTTTACATGACTTTGATGATAAGAAATGTTTGCTTTTCGTGTTTCATGTTCTTCTTGTGTAGCTGTATGTATATAATTGCCCCGTGTTTCTTCTTGTATCATTGATATTGTGAAGTTAACACAATTCAGGCGTACTATGTAGTATGTACTCCTGTTATGTTGACTGATTTTAATAAAATTGATAAAATTAATGATTTATGTTAAGTAGACTGTTTGGCCATTTAATTTTTGTGCATGTTGCCTTGTACCTCTATTCAATTTTTATGGATTTTTTTTATGGCAAGAAGCTCTAGAGTGTGCATGTTGAGGGGAATGTTTGTTTGTTTGTTTGCTTGTTTGTTTGTTTGTACCTTCGCGATGACGTCGGCAGTTTCCCTGAAGTCGTGACATCTCCCCACGGACGAACGAGCCAAGAAGTCCTCGATCAGCCTCACTCCGATGTTGTAGCCCCTGCAGAAAAAATACAAACATGGTTTGTAGCAGTAGTCACATTGGTAGCCGCATTAGCGGTAGTGGTAGTAGTAGTAGTAGTAATTATAGTAGTAGTAGTAGTAGTAGTAGCAGAGGTAGTAGTAGTAGTAGTAGTAGTAGTAGTAGTAGCAGAGGTAGTAGTAGTAGTAGTAGTAGTAGTAGCAGAGGTAGTAGTAGTAGTAGTAGTAGAAGTAGTAGTAGTAGTAGTAGTAGTAGCAGTAGTAGCATAGTAGTAGTAGTAGTAGTAGTAATAGTAATAGTACTAGCAGTAGTAGTAGTAGTAGCAGCAGAGGTAGTAGTAGTAGTAATAGTAATAGTACTAGCAGTAGTAGTAGTAGTAGCAGCAGAGGTAGTAGTAGTAGTAATAGTAATAGTACTAGTAGTAGTAGTAGTAGTAGCAGCAGAGGTAGTAGTAGTAGTAGTAGTAGCAGAGGTAGTCATAGTAATAGTAATAGTAAGTTAGCAGTAGTAGTAGTAGTAGTATTACTAGCAGAGGTAGTAGTAGTAGTAGCAGAGGTAGTAGTAGTAGCAGTAGTAGTAGTAGTAGTAGTAGTAGTATAGTAGTAGTAGTAGTAGTAGCAGTAGTATAGTAGTAGCTATAGTACGAGTAAAAAACTCACATCTTGTCGAGCTGTAGCAGTAGTAGTAGTAGTACATGTAGTAGTAGTAGTAGCTATAGTACGAGTAAAAAACTCACATCTTGTCGAGCTGTAGCAGTAGTAGACTGTACTACAGCAGTACTAGCAGTAGTAGCAGTAGTAGTAGTAGCAGTAAGAGTAAAAAACTCACATCTTGTCGAGCTGTAGTAGTAGTAGTAGTAGTACATGTAGTAGTAGTAGTAAGACTAAGAGTAAAAGACTCACAAGTCAAGTCAAGTCAAAGTTTATTGCACAACGATTGTCACGGGTACAATGTATGGCAAATAATAGGATTACTAGTTGGTATGTGTCTAACATAATGCTATATATATGGTCAACGGACATTGTATCTGACAGAGTATTATAAATAGCTACTGGCTAGAGAATATTTCGACTCTACATGTACATTCTACATTACGCTAGACTATACACATGAAGGGTACAGTGAGCAGTTGTACCTAATTATACTAAACATGTTCTATGGCTACTAAACAGTGTATACTAAGTTACTTGCCAGGAATGTTAAGATTCTACATACAAATGCTACGAAACGCTATGCTATATACATGTAGTTGATAAAAAATTCAGTGACTCTACTTATACAGCTATTCTAAGATGTCTTTTTTGCATGGCATTATAAATGTATTGACCTATATATACAGAAAATGTGTCTGGACATGACATAAGTACATGGAACGTCTCTCTAGATGTGTTGGGTAATGTTTTAGTAGTCTTACATCGGATCATCTGCATTAATTTGCGTCTCTCTTCGTCGTATGTGGGGCATGTCATCAGAAAATGATATTCGTCTTCAACTCCATCTTTGCACGTAGGACATAATCTCTGACTGGCTGGTATATTGTTGTGTCTGCCTTTTTTCAATCTCTAGGCAGTGTGCTCCGATTCTTAATTTTGTGGTATTAACTATAAATGATTTGTTTTGAACAGATAGGAGATAGTTCTCGATGTGAAAGTTCTTTTTTATTTTTGAGTATGTTTCAAGTTTTTTAAAGCTATTTATCTTTTGCCTCCAGCCCAGATAGAAATCCGTCCTTAAGGCGCTCTTTGAAAATGAATCCGAAATATTTGGCATCTGTAATGGGATTCAACCAAATATTTTGGAAACCATGTCTACAGAGTGTGTCTCGTACATGGACTACCCAGTCTTGCTCTTGTCTAACGGCTTCGTGATATGCTTTCTTAACTATTCTGTCATCAGGGAGGTTGTTTAATCTTATCCAATATTTGATCAGTTGCGTCTGGATATCTATGTACAGTGGGAATACGCCTGATTCACCCCTTACAGCAGCGTTAACTGAGCTTTTAGGGACGCGGAGAAGTATCTTACAGAAGTTTAGCAGAACGTATTCTAAGTCGGAAATCTCGTAAGAAATAGTAGGCTGGACTACTGTTATGTTTTGGTTAGCTAGTGTTTTGGAATGATATATAATATCTAACTTGTCATTGTAGTTACTAAGTCGGATAAGAATAGGGCGGTTAGAAGATGACATAGATGGATCGGCTTTTTTCCCTACACGGTGAGCCTTGTTGAAATTTATATCTCTGC
The DNA here is from genome assembly GCF_001625305.1 of Branchiostoma belcheri. Taxonomy (NCBI): domain Eukaryota; kingdom Metazoa; phylum Chordata; class Leptocardii; order Amphioxiformes; family Branchiostomatidae; genus Branchiostoma; species Branchiostoma belcheri. The sequence goes on along the minus strand of NW_017803514.1, from coordinate 36,703 downwards.
CCAATATCGGAAATATAATTATTGGATACTAGAGTTCTTACGTTTTTCATTGGGACATTCAGTAACTCCGTTGAGAATGAGATCTCGTGACTCACATCTTGTCGAGCAGTAGCAGTAGTAGTAGTAGCAGTAGACTGTACTACAGCAGTACTAGCAGTAGTAGTAGTACATGTAGTAGTAGTAGCTATAGTACGAGTAAAAAACTCACATCTTGTCGAGCTGTAGCAGTAGTAGCAGTAGTAGTAGTAGCTGTAGCAGTAGTAGTAACTATAGTACGAGTAAAAAACTACACATCTTGTCGAGCTGTAGCAGCAGCAGCAGTAGTAGTAGCTATAGTACGGGTAAGAAACTCACATCTTGTCGAGCTGTAGTAGTAGTAGTAGTAGTAGCAGTAGTAGCAGTAGTAGTAGCTATAGTACGAGTAAAAAACTCACATCTTGTCGAGCTGTAGTAGTAGTAGTAGTAGTAGTAGCAGTAGTAGCAGTAGTAGTAACTATAGTACGAGTAAAAACATCTTGTCGAGCTGTAGTAGTAGTAGTAGTAGTAGCAGTAGTAGCAGTAGTAGTAGTAAGACTAAGAGTAAAAAACTCACATCTTGTCGAGCTGTTTGTTGACTTCCTCGTCGCTCTCGTAGTCCTTAATGAGCTGCGCCACCAAGGCCCCATAGGTCAGCGTAAACAACTCCGCACTCTGGGGGGGGAGGAAATTCATTTGTCTGCCTCTACTAGAACTTAACACATGGTTGTTGACTATTGACTAATTGAGCACAACAAGTTTTGCTGGTGCTCATAGACACTACAATACTAGCCTCCGTAGCAGACAGGCTTATAGAACTTGAATACGCTAGCGCTGCATGGGATCCGTACTACAAGGAACATATTCACAAGTTAGAATCGGTCCAGAAAAGAGCGGCCAGATTTGTTTCTAATACCTATGATACTTATGCTAGCACTACCAAATTGGTCACAGATTTAGGGTGGGACACATTAAAGGACAGACGCACAGCAAGTAGACTCACATTACTTCAGAAAGCAAGACACTCAAAAACAGCCCTTCCGGTCAAAACCTTGTTGACACCTATCCCGCGCCAATCGCGACACTTCAACTCCAACTCATACAAACCTCTAACGTTTCACAAAGACTGCTACAAATATTCATATTTTCCACAAACTGTCAGAGATTGGAACATTTTGCCCCAAGAGATATCTGATACTGCGGAACCCACGAAGTTCAACGCTGCAGTACTACAACACCTGAGGAAGCAGCAATAACGCATCGCACAGCTCCCCTGCACGTTTTACCCCAATCTAGGGGTGTTGTGCAGTACCTGAACAAGACAAGAAGACAAGAGTTTCTGATTAGCCTCCGTAGCAGGCTTACAGAACTGGGGGTTTGGTGGTCTTCGGCTGTTTTCTGATTAGCCTCCATAGCAGGCTTATAGAACTGGGGGTTTGGTGGTCTTCGGCTGTTTTCTGTTTAGCCTCCGTAGCAGGCTTATAGAACTGGGGTTTGGTGGTCTTCGGCTGTTTTCTGATTAGCCTCCGTAGCAGGCTTATAGAACTGGGGGTTTGTGGTCTTCGGCT
>NW_017803514.1:31596-34235 GCF_001625305.1 Branchiostoma belcheri | reverse complement strand
ACAGATCATTCGAATGCCCTATCAACTTTCCGGGAGTGTATATAAAAGACAAATAGATCTTATATACACACCGGGAGTGTATATAAAAGACAAATAGATTTTTATATACACTCCCGGAGTGTATATAAAAGACAAATAGATTTTTATATACACTCCCGGAGTGTATATAAAAGACAAATAGGTTTTATATACACTCCCGGAGTGTATATAAAAGACAAATAGATTTTATATACACTCCGGGAGTGTATATAAAAGACAAATAGATTTTATATACACTCCGGGAGTGTATATAGCCACGTTCTTTTAATTTTACTTGGCACTAAAGGTGGGGAGGGGGGCGGAAACACAACTGTACCAAACCTGCCAAAATTTTCACCCCATTTTTAACCATCGTAAGGATGTTGAGAAAAAAAACGTCCTGCCGCACTCACCACTTTCTTGGTCTCCGTTCCCCGCCCAGTTTGCCGAGACATCCTGGAGATTTTTACGTCGATTTTTGCCCGATTTTTACTGTAATTGACTATGGTATAGTCCACTTCCCACAAATTTCTCCGTAACAACTCTTACACATTTGTTTACGTACATTCGCCGTCAGATGCACAACTGTTTTCACTCACAGCTATGGTAAAATATCGTACAAATAATCTAAAAACAGCTCTTAAATATTTATGTCTTTACAAAGAAAAATATATGGTCAATTAATAGATTTTGTAATTTTGTGAAATTTTGTCACTAGTTATTGATACGAATCAGCGGCTGCGAATAACGGACCATGCTCACATCTCAGCTGACCCCTGGTGACCCTAGCGGCTCCAAACGTGTGAATTCGCCCCCTCCCTTTTTTTTGCCAGAATTTGGGCTTCAAACCGGAGGAGAGAGACTTTATAAATGACAGACTACGCTGAAGAGCAGGACAACGAGATAGAAGCGCTAGAATCTATTTATCCTGACATCTTGGAGGGTAAGTGACAGTTTTCTGACAGAAGCTTGTGTGCCCCCTCCCCATATACTTATAAACTTCGTGTGGCTTCCATATTTTTGGGTTGCATGCCGCTAATATAGTGATCTTTAATTTTCTATCTCGTAAATAGTGACCATGGACTTTGATTTTATTCTTATACGGCAAAGTTCAAGTTTAATGTACTATTAATCATCAAGACATAAAAGTAAGAAGGCTACTATAACTTTATAAATAGTTGTAACGTTAAAAGTCTTTCAGATCATTATTTAATTGAAACATCATTGCAGAAATACACATAAACATACAATGTACATATGTTGTCATCACGATTCACTCAAAACGATCTGAAATGAATGAATGTATGAATGGTTCAGGTTAAAAAAAAACACACTAGCTATTAAGATATAACAGCTATTAATATATAATACATTAAGATTATATTATATTGAAGAAACCGTGGTGCTCACCCCCCCCCCCTGCTGTTCCCAGTTTTAGAGACAGAGCCTCACTGCTTCAAACTCTCCCTGTCAGCAGAGACAGACAGCCATGAAGGTGAGGTTTGTTTCATTTATTCAAACTCAAAATGACTAATAAACTGGTGTACGTCCCAACTACTAAGTACCTAATACCAGCCCAGAAGAGAACAAGAAATAGCCATGCCTTCACGTACCAGAGTTATCAACCAAGGATCGAGGTGTTCAAGAATTCATTCTTTCCTAGAACTATCGCAGAGTGGAACTCACTGTCACCAAGTACAGTAGGGGCATTGTCATTAGATAAACAATATATAGAGTTAAACAATATCTATAGAAGTTCAAGGGTTAGGTGTAACAAGCCAGCTGCCAGGGGTAATGTAGCCAGCTGCCGCCGCGCCGCGTGCCTGGGAAGCTGGTGTGTTACGCCAAAAGGCGGTTATACCAGGTATACAGATACAGATACAATACTATTGTTGGGGTCGTGTAGCGCGTTCGGCTCACACTGGTCGTGGGTTCGAATCCCGCCCATATCACCGATCTTGTGCCCTTGGGAAAGGCACTTTACACGACTTTCCTCACTTCGCTCAGGTGAAAATGAGTACCTTGCTTCGGTTAGGGACGTCCCTCCGATAGGACGTTAAATGGAGTGTCCAGTGTTTGGGGACTTAGTCCTGTCTTACTTGCTCTATAATTTGTCACTTGGTGGCAGTCTCATTCGATACATACGTATATATGTATCATCAGAATACGCCAAAAAACAGTTACTCAAGCAACTGGATATGATTTTGAAAACGTCAGACGTTTCAGCTAGTATCCACTAGCTTTCGTCAGTGACTGAGAGACCAGAGGGGAAAGCAGGTTTATAAGTACAACCTGTTGATTGATATGCAAATAAAGTGAAGACAAATTTTTGGAAGTCGAAAAAGGAACAAAAGTCAGACAAGTCAAGACAAAATGATGCAAATTAGTCTGAAAGCTCCTGTTGTACAGAACAGGAGCTTAAGTGTTGTCTGTCCTCGGGGCTGGGAGTGCCAAATCCCAAGTGCCGGAAAGATCGACTCGTAGCCCCCCTTCCCTGTTGAGGGTGGGGTTGTACATTCTTTCATATATTGCCTCTTTAACACCCCGTTCCCACCAGCGTGTTTCGCGGTCTAAGATATCCGTGGACTCGAGTTTGAAAGAGTGACCCTGGTTGTGTTGTA
>NW_017803514.1:22692-31576 GCF_001625305.1 Branchiostoma belcheri | reverse complement strand
TTTATGGCGAATGCTCAGATAAAATATAGGCAAAGATGTTTTGTTTCATGAACACACTGTCCTTACACAGGGACCCATTGTTAACCAGCTATTTACACATTTGAGGTCACAAATAGGCATAAAATTGGTGTGAAATTGTTTAGGTACAGTACCGGTACTGAGGGATTAGGTATTTTGGACCTGTACCTAATCAATTTTTCCGGTACAGTATCGGTACTGCGTACCGGTACACAGCTCTAGATACAATACTATTGTTGGGGTCGTGTGGCGCAGTCGGTAGCACGTTCGGCTCACACTGGTCGTGGGTTCGAATCCCGCCCATGTCACCGATCTTGTGCCCTTGTGAAAGGCACTTTACACGACTTTCCTCACTTCGCTCAGGTGAAAATGAGTACCTTGCTTCGGTTAGGGACGTCCCTCCGATAGGACGTTAAATGGAGTGTCCAGTGTTTGGGGACTTAGTCCTGTCTTACTTGCTCAATAATTTGTCACTTGGTGGCAGTCTCATTCGATACATACGTATATATGTATCATCAGAATGTTCCTGTTATCGCCAGAAGGGGCCACCTGGGGGTTATGAGTAACCTTGAAGTTTGTTCCCTCCCCCAGAAGGGGCCCCTTGGGGGTTATGAGTAACCTTGAAGTTTGTCCCCCCAGAAGGGGCCCCCTGGGGGTTATGAGTAACCTTGAAGTTTGTTCCCCCAGAAGGGGCCCCCTGGGGGTTATGAGTAACCTTGAAGTTTGTCCCCCCAGAAGGGGCCCCCTGGGGGTTATGAGTAACCTTGAAGTTTGCCCCCCCCAGAAGGAGCCCCGCTGGGGGTTGACCTGCAGTTCACCTACGTGCCGACCTACCCCGACGCCCCCCCTGAGATGGAGGTATTGTCGCCACAGAACCTCACCGAGCAGGACGTCAGCTCCATACAGGACCTGCTGCAACAACAGGTAACCATGACAACAGGTAAACACAACAACAGGTAAACACAACAACAGATAAATACAACAACAGGTAAACACAACAGGTAAACAAACACAACAGGTTAACACAACAACAGGTAAACAACAGGTAAACAACAACAGGTAAACACAACAACAGGTAAACACAACAGGTAAACAACAGGTAAACAACAGGTAAACACGACAACAGGTAAACACGACAACAGGTAAACACAACAACAGGTTAACACAACAACAGGTAAACAACAGGTAAACAACAACAGGTAAACACAACAGGTAAACACGACAACAGGTAAACACAACAGGTAAACACAACAACAGGTAAACACAACAACAGGTAAACACAACAACAGGTAGACACAGCAGCTAACCCAGGCTGTGTAATGTCCCCAGGCTGAGGAGAACCTCGGCATGGTGATGGTGTTCACTCTGGTGTCAGCTGTGCAAGAGAGACTGAGTGAACTGGTCGAGGAGAAGAAGAAACAGGCGGAAGAAGAGAGGGAAAGAAAACAGAGAGAAGAGGAAGAAAAAGAAAAGGTATATATAGAAACTCTGACTCTTCTCTGCCGAAAATGGGAAACTGAAAGCTGGTGCTGTAGCAGACACCCAGTAGTGTTGAATTACATTATGTGGCAACGGAGGGGATGGTCACCATGTACATGTACATGAATGTTTTTGAGTAAGAAAAATCACAGCAGTATTTTGTTAGGGTAGACTATATGAAGGTAAACATTAAATGCATTAAATCCTTCATTTCATCATACATTTGTGTTGCAATTGTTGCCTGTCTAGTTCATTTTGTATCACATAAAATTGCTTTTGTCTTCTAGTTAATAAGATACGCCCAAAAATACAGTTACTCGTGCAGCTGGATATGATTTTGGAAATGGTTAGACGTTTCAGGTAGCATCCACTAGCTTTCAGCAGTGACACTGGTGACTAGGTGGATGCTACCTAATATGTCTGGCCATTTCCAAAATCATATTATCCAGTTGGTTGAGTAACTTTTTTGTTGTTACATTTGTCTTGTTGCAGAAAAGATTTGAGGGCACCAGAGTCACTATAGAAACCTTTCTGGCATGGAAAGACCGGTTTGACCAGGAAATAGCGGAAAAGAAGAAATCTAAAAAAGAAGAAGACAACAGTAAAAAGTTAACAGGTAAGTTACAGATTCCAATTCAAACATACTTACTTTTTTTTAATTGTAAATTAACTATTCATGACCTAACATTTTCAGTTTCTTGTGCTGTCAAATTTGTGTGAAAGGTGAATGGAGTGGGTGATATTGTCAGATTCAAAAGAACACATGATCTGTATAATTTATAAATCTAAACAACCATGTTTTTCTAACCAGGAAAACAGCTATTCGAACGGGACACATCACTGAACGACTCAGACGCAAGATTTCTGGACAATGAAGGTAAGATGGCCGGCCCGAACATGGGTCACTATTTGGGTGATTTTGTTCAGAACCAAATTGGTTTATCTGAGTGCATGTGAATAAATTTTGTTTGTTTTTGTGTGGTTTGTACTAGAGCATATTTCTAGCCTTGATGTGAAATTAGTTGTGTAGTACTATTAGTATAATATGATAACACTTACATGTAGTGAAACATGTATGTTGTGTATGTTACATGCTAACAACCAATTCTAAATGTTCATGGATGTGTTACTTACTTAAACAGTAAGAAAATTCTTGCACGTTAGATTTAGAAGCTAAAAACTGTTCGCTACATCTTTTTCATGCAGGCTGTTTAATAAAACCATGTTGACTAAAAACCATGCTTAACACATTGTTGAATGTTTAACACATCCATAACTGCGTTTGTGTTGTATGTTTATAACATACATGTGTGCTAACACTGTCTCTCCCTCACCCTTACTACCCCTCCCCCTTACCGCCTCCCCCTTACCGCCCCCCTTACCGCCCCCCCTTACCGCCCCCCTCCCCCTTCTGTACCGGTTCCCACAGACATTACTCTTGGTGCAGGTGATGAGAGCGTGGAGGTCGACGAGTCACTGTTCCAAGACATGGCCGATCTCGACCTTGACGAGGAGCTTGACCTTGAAGACTGAGGATCATCCTTAAAGACATTGTGCAGCTTCTCAGGAGAGACAAGACCCGGTGGTTATTCTGGATGCCGACATCTAAGACTCACAAAACAACTTAAGGGCTTACAGACACTACATAAGGACTCCCTGACATATTGCAGAATTTTCACCAGGTTTTTAATCCCTCTTTAATTCCCAGAACTTTCCAGTTTTAAAGTCAGAAATTATGTCTGTGGGTTGTTGCATACATGTTGTATGAAGTATTTCAAAACGTGCTGCTCCTTTGACAAACCTGTAATGTATTGTGCAAAGCAGGGATGACATCCTGTCTATACTTTTCGATAAGATATTGTCAGTAATGGGCAAATTTCAACGAAAAGTAAAAAAAAAATCAAAATCTGGGTTTTGCACAGGCACAATACATTCTGCCAACTGTCTCTTGTATGTGGTATGTTCAGGCCATGCCAATTTAATCTCTTGGTTCTCGTTTGTACGAAATTAATGGAGTGGGCGAGAACAATGAAAACAAAAAGAAGGAACTTCATTAATAAAGTGAAAAATGTAACAGCCCGGAAATCATGGACTTTCTTCCAACGATCTTAGGCATTAATTATATCAGTGACTCATGCTCATATGCTGAAAGACATCCTGTACATCTATTTCTTTTTCAGATCTCTCACTCACTCACTCACTCACTCACTCACTCACTCACTCACTCACTCACTCACTCACTCACACACACACACTCACTCTCACTCACTCACACTCACTCACACTCACTCACTCACTCACTCACACTCACTCTCACTTACTCACTCACTCACTCACCCTCACTCAATCACTCTCACTCACTCACTGTCACTCACTCACTCCGCATGCCCCTTTTTCACATCAGAAAAAAAAATCATGCAGGTTCAAAAAACCAAGAACTTGAGTTACTGTAGGTGTTGTCACAGTGTACAAATGTACAAAAAAAAAACACATTCGTGAGAGGATTGAAACACCAGCAGTGCAGAATTTATTTTCACCCATCACCAAAGTCTTACGTCCTTCATATAGAAGGCATTACATTATATGTTTATAGCAGTTTACTGTATGCAATCCGGGACCTTGGAAAAAATGTAGTGTTTCCGGGTTCCAGACCAACGCTAGCGGTTTTTGGGTTGACTGCTGACAGGGACATAAAATTCTGCATTTCAAATCGTCTAAAATGCTATTTCACGCATTTTCCAAACCATTTTTACCGAATATATATGGGGTGGAAAGGAACTGGAGACAGCCCTGATCATGATGTATTTTTTAGCTTGACTTTGTTAGTTTAAGTTTAGCCAGAATCTAAAATGAAAAAGGAGGATCCCTACCAACCGACCCTAAGTGTTTTAGGACTTGAAATGGAAACATGACATTTTCCCCCTAGGCCTCATCACTAATGGTTTGTACACCTAATTGTGTTCCATGATTATAGTTCTAGTCTCTCTGTTGTTCACGTACGTGTACAACAGCACTACAATGTGACACAAAACTGCCAAACATTGGACAAGATAAGAGGCAAGTTTTAAAATAATGATTAAAAATTATTCTTCCAACATGATGTTATTCCTTGTCAATTTGCCCTTGACTACAATATTACTGTTATTGAACTGCCTTACAGAAAATCACCTTTCAGTAAATATTCATTACTAAACTTTTCTCAAACACATTTCCTTTCTGGAAGAAAAATATTCGGCTCAGAAGGAAATAAATGATATTATCACTCAGCTATTGTATAAAATACAAACATAAGCAACTTCTTCTTCTGGGTAACTATGGTAACAAAACCCCTAAATAATTTCATCAGGTTGGTAAACGAATGAATAGCAAAGTTCTTTCATCACAACCATTCATTTTTCACGAGCCGACGTTTCGATGACCGTCTGTCATCTTCATCAGGGCAATTCTGACTGGTTTACTGTGCACTGATGCTAGATGTTACTTGGTACATAGTACACTAAAGGTGTTACATGGTTCACAGTGCACTTAAGCTAGTTTTTACTGTTAACAATGCATTTCCGAATGCAGTGCATACATTGTGGCATACATTAAAGGTCATAGGAACGTCGGCTCGTGAAAAATAAATGATCAAAGAACTTTGCTATTTATGGTAACAATAGTTCTCAGGGACTACTGAATTCTACGGAAGACTATGTAGTTTACATATTGACTGAGGCTACATACTTGTACAGTCTTGTATACTAACTTTAGCTTTAAACAATGTCTAGAGCTAGAAGTTCAAGGGTTAGGTGTAACAAGTCGATCGGTGTAATGTAGCCAGCTGCCGCCGCGCCGCGTGCCTGCGAAGCTGGTGTGTTACGCCGAAAGGCGGTTATACCAGCTATACAGATACAGATACTAAGGAACCCATGACTACAGAACTACAGTTGTACAAGTATGTTACTGGAATTCTGCAACAAAAGAGACACCACATAAAGAGCATTATTTTGATATGTTAAATCAGAAGCACCCAGCATCAAAATAAGCAAAAGTACTTTTTTTAAACTCAGTTGCTACATATTTCAGATATCGTCACTTGTATCCAAAACTCATATTGGACAGTTTGCTCCATAACAACTATATCTGAACACTTCTCCAGTTATCTGAACAAAGACGTCTGCCTCACTGCTACATTCAAATTAAATCATTCTGGTGTAAGTTTGTAACAGACAAAGCCGCTACAATAGAGAGCGTTACTTGTCAGCGTTACAGACATATAGGATTGATGGTTTTGTGGATAACTGGGTGTGATCAAATTTAGTAGAGGAAATGCGATTATCGTGGCCTGATTTTCATCGACACAGACTTCAGGGAGTATTCGTGGCCTCTCCAGTTCCACCACGTCACACCTTGCGCTAATGGACAGGAGTTCCCACAGTTGCCAAGGTAGCGGCCGTTGAGGAGAGAACGGCTGCAGTCCCTGTACCACCAGCCGCCCTGTCCGAACTCCTGAGAACAGTGGAGGCTGCTGGCATCATTGTCCCTGTCCACAGTGGAGAACTTCTGCCCGTTGAGGCTATAGCTGCCCGCCATGGAGTCTCCCGCGTCGCCTGAATACCCGGAAACGGTCAGCCGGTACTGGTCCGACTCACCGGCCACCCTGGATGGGAACATTGCATTACATCACTCATTACTTTATGAACAAATTAAGAAATGTTTTGGTTTTTATTTAATGTCCACGATCAAGATAATGATCACTCTGGCATAATCATTTTCACCTGAGCGAAGTGAGGAAAGTTGTCTTAAGTGCATTTTCCAAGGGCACAAGGTTGGGCACACCTGGGATTACAATTGGACCTACCCAGCTGGAAGTGGTCAACGCTGCACGAATCCTTGGCGTGATTCTACAGAACAATCTGAAGTGGTCGAAGCATGTCCCTATGATTGTTAGCAGGAGTAGTAGTAGACTGTACATGCTAAGAACTCTCTGTAAACAAGGACTGGACTCACATGACCTTGTGTTAGTGTACATCGGTTTTGTTCGCCCTGTGTTAGAATATGCTTGCCAAGTATGGCACTCCGGTCTGACCGTTGCAGTGTAACAATCTGGTCTAGCGGCTGGTAGGGTTTGGGTTACTATATGTTAGCTTAGTCTCTCACCCTAAATAACGTAATGCCAAGCCAAGGTCAGGTCTGAAATATATTTGATGTGACTGGTGTTTTCAAGTATTAATCTGTCATTGTATTGAAACACGCACTGCAGCCCATGGCTGCTATATATGTGCTTTTACGAATAAACTTTTCATTCATTCAGGTTGACTGATTGGCAGAATTCGAACCCAGGACGGTCGGTTCTGAGCCAAATGCTCATATTCTGCTTTTACGCCAAAACAGACCCACAAAACTACACTTAAAGCCTTCCACCCATTCCAACTAGTGTCCACACATTCATTCACGATCTGCTGCTAGGTAGGATTTTTTTTTCATATTTATCAGTCCGTACTATGTGTAGATTGTATTGTCTTCTGCCACCAATTAAGGATGTTAACATTATGTATAATTTTGTACTTTGCAGTTAGATTTCGTTATTTATGTTTGTATAACGTCTGTATTATTTGTGGGTCATCTACTACCAGTGTCGACTGCCTTGATGACCCGTGTAAGTGACTTCCTAACAATGATGCTTTGCCTAGAATTCTCACTAGAGAACACCGACCTAAACGTGTTGTATTCCGCGTAGGTCGACTTCCCTTCCCAATCCTTCAGGTCGATTCGTAGACGGTAGTTCTTCTGAGTAGTCAGGCGGTGGATGTTCTCATTCCCAAGCCAGTATTCCCCGTTCTTGTTCCCAAACCCGTGCTTGTACTCCTCCCAGGTCCGGTCAAAGCGAACCGACCCGTCCATTCTACGCTGGATCACGGTCCATCCCTCTCCTGTGGCAAAACACGTTATTTGTAGGATATGAAAATAGTTTTTTTTTTTGTGTGTGTCAACAGGTGTTCGCTTTGCATGGGATATCAATAGTCTGTTTCTTTACCAAATGTCTCTTCTGTTCCGGCAATTAGCCCTCGGGCATGAATTTGCAATAAAACAGTAATTATTATTTATCTATTGCACTGACTAAGAGGTTAAACTCTTTAAAAATACTATGAACAACTATATCAGGAGGACAGTATATCTTATTCACATCTGTGTATGTTTCTGCCTCAATTTCAATATGTGCCTTAAAACGTGCCATATCTACCTGCAGTATTGTCACAGTAGACCGTTACACCGGACAGGGGTGAGCCAAGTGTGTAGACTCCACTGGTCGTGTGTCCGGCGGCAGCACAGTCTGTGGCTGCTGGGGCTGGACAGCTACACTGCAATAAAGGTATTGTAACACATATAAATATGATGTTAGGAACAGGATAAGATAGGAACAGGTAAAACAAATTACGCAACAACCTGAAATGTCCAGAACAGCCTTTCGTGGATCAGTTGAAAGTAGAAAGCGGAATGGGGGATGACTGCGGTGACATATGTCGGTTTGCTGGAGTATTATAAGAAGTCCTCCCTCTAAATGTATAATCACTAGTATTGCTTTTATATACTTAAAAACACATACTATTTTGGTAGTCAGTGCTGCATGAGTGTGCATTGAGAACCATAGTTCAGGAAGGTAATAATGTGAATGAACGTACGCAGTACTTTAGGAATAGATCTGTCTCAAGAAAGATATTCCAGATCAAGGTATAGCCACTGACGAAAATAATTCAAGTTTTCTCTCGTCCAAATCAGAGGTAGACTGTCTGTTGGTGTAAAGCGGTGTTTGTTTGTTAGTTAGTTTGTTAAGCCTGCATGTTTACCTGTCCAGGAGGTCCGGATGGGCCGGGAGGTCCGGGTGGGCTGGGAGGTCCGGGTGGGCCGGGTGGTCCAGACAGGCGTCCGAAGTCTGTTTAGAGTTCGATGTTCAAGGGTTAGGTGTAACAAGTCATTCGGTGTAATGTAGCCAGCTGCCGTCGCGCCGCGTGCCTGCGAAGCTTGTGTGTTACGCCGAAGGGCAGTTATAGCGGCTACACAGATACAAAAGCTGGTGTGTTACGCCGAAGGGTAGTTATACCGGCTATATATATACAGATACAGAAGCTGGTGTGTTAGGCCGAAGGGCGGTTATACCGGCTATCATACAGAAGCTGGTGTGTTACGTCGAAGGGCGGTTATACCGGCTATGTATATATATATATAGATACAGAAGCTGGTGTGTTACGCCGAAGGGCGGTTATACCGGTTATGCGTAAACAGGTGGTGGTATACGCAGGACACATTACTTACGTTCCAGCTCGGTTTGTCGTACTGAAAGCTTCGTCACCTCCTGAGAGAGGATCTGCAGGTTACCTGTATTTAAAAAGAGGGAAAATCGAGCTTG
>NW_017803514.1:17969-22672 GCF_001625305.1 Branchiostoma belcheri | reverse complement strand
ACTAACTTAGACATGACTAACAGCAGCAGAGTTTTTAGGATTGTCCTTTTTTTCCTGTGTGTTTTACGTATTTCTAAGTGCCTTTCTAATCTTAATAATGATGTTTTCATCTATTAGATAAATTTCTAATTGGAAGGAGGAGTACCAACCTAAACGTATCGTATTCAGCGTTAGCGTGTCTGACTTTCCCAGTCCATCAGCTCAACCCGCAGTGTATAGTTCTTCTGGGTAGTCAGGAGGTGGATGTTGTCGTTCCCAAGCCAGTATTCCCCGTTCTTGTTCCCAAACCCGTGCTTGTGCTCCTCCCAGGTCCGGTTGAAGGGAACCGACCCGTCCATTCTGCGCTGGATGACAGTCCATCCTCCTCCTGTAGAAAAACACACATCGTTACTTTCTAGACTATGTCGCTATGAAAGTAGTTTTTCCATAATGACAGTACAGAAGGTCTTCGACCGACTCGATGTGATTTTGCCCATTAAATAGCGGTGTGATCAATAACAAGAGGGTCGACTTGTGCATTCCTACGTTATAGACTAAGTATTAGCGTTGCGACCAAAAACAAGTAACTGGATATGATTTTTGGAAACGGTCAGACGTTTCATCTAGTATCCACGGACTTGGGACTTCTAAAAATTGCCTTCACTTATTTGCATAGCAATCAGAAGTTCGTGCTTATAAACCTGCATTTCTCCTCTGGTCTCTCAGTCACTGACGAAAGGTAGTGGATACTAGCTGAAACGTCTGACAGTTTCCAAAATCATATCCAGTTACTTGAGTAACTGCTTTTTGGCGTATCTTATTACCTAGATGTCCAACCTTCATCGACGTATTAGCGTTGCGTTTGCAAGTTTGGCCGAGTTAGGCAGGGGAGTTAGACCTCCTTGGTTAGACCAGTTTATATATACAAAATTTGTTAGAGTGTCGGATACTGTGACAAGTTTGCAGGTTTTGGACGAGTTAGGCAGGGGAGTTAGACCGGTTTATTGCTTGAACTCATGCTGTGCACAATATGTATAATATTGTGTGATGCCATTTGAATCAACTTGGATAACTCAAACATTGCGAATTGGTAGCCAAACAACTTCAGTGTGCGAAGCGTTAAACAGGCGTATATTTACGGCACACCTGTGTATATTACGGATCTCTATGTGCCTGGAAACAATATCTACCTGCTGTATCCATGTCACAGTAGACCGTTACACCGCACAGGGCTGAGCCAAGTATGTAGACTCTACTGGTCGTGTGTCCGGCGGCTTTATATGCTGCACAGTCTGGGGCTAGACAGCTACACTGCAATAAAGGTATTGTAACACATACAAATATGACGTTAGGAACAGGATAAGATAGGAACAGGTAAAACAAAGTACGCAACAACCTGAAATGTCCAGAGCAGCCTTTCGTGGATCGGTTGAAAGTAGAAAGCGAAATTGGGGAGGACTGCGGTGACATATGTCGGTTTGCTGGAGTATTATAATTAGTCCTCCCTCTAAATGTATAATTACTAGTATTGCTTTTATATACTTAAAAACACATACTATTTTGGTAGTCAGTGCTGCATGAGTGTGCATTGAGAACCATAGTTCAGGAAGGTAATAATGTGAATGAACGTACGCAGTACTTTAGGAATAGATCTGTCTCAAGAAAGATATTCCAGATCAAGGTATAGCCACTGAGGAAAATAATTCAAGTTTTCTCTCGTCCAAATCAGTGGTAGACCGTCTGTTGGTGTAAAGCGGTGTTTGTTTGTTAGTTTGTTTGTTAAGCCTGCATGTTTACCTGTCCAGGAGGTCCGGATGGGCCGGGAGGTCCGGGTGGGCCGGGTGGGCTGGGAGGTCCGGGTGGGCCGGGAGGTCCGGGTGGGCCGGGAGGTCCAGACAGGCGTCCGAAGTCTGTTTAGAGTTCGATGTTCAAGGGTTAGGTGTAACAAGTCATTCGGTGTAATGTAGCCAGCTGCCGTCGCGCCGCGTGCCTGCGAAGCTTGTGTGTTACGCCGAAGGGCAGTTGTAGCGGCTACACAGATACAAAAGCTGGTGTGTTACGCCGAAGGGTAGTTATACCGGCTATATATATACAGATACAGAAGCTGGTGTGTTCGGCCGAAGGGCGGTTATACCGGCTATCATACAGAAGCTGGTGTGTTACGTCGAAGGGCGGTTATACCGGCTATGTATATATATATACAGATACAGAAGCTGGTGTGTTACGCCGAAGGGCGGTTATACCGGTTATGCGTAAACAGGTGGTGGTATACGCAGGACACATTACTTACGTTCCAGCTCGGTTTGTCGTACTGAAAGCTTCGTCACCTCCTGAGAGAGGATCTGCAGGTTACCTGTATTTAAAAAAAGAGGGAAAATCGAGCTTGCTATGGCCTATATCAATACTGCGAAATTGGAACGAGCTTTTTTAAACATTGCCGTTATTGAAAAGATATAAACTTGATTTGCTGTGATACTGCAGTAAAACGGACGTTTCAAATACCACTACCGTATTTCTTGAAATTTTCACTGTGGTTTTATTTTCACGGTGAACTCATCGCCGCGAAACACAGCACTAATATGGTTTTCCGGTGAACACTTTGAATCACATTGAATGCGCCTCGATCCCAAACCACTTCTTGAGGTGGTTTCGAATCGGTTATTGTTCCCCGCATCGCGATTTGCGTCTGAAGTTACTCTGAACGCAATGTGATTTCAATATGACTTCACCCGGTCATGGATTACGGGGTGATATTTCTTTGTTTATATGCAATACCAAATTTTACGTGGCAGCAACCTAAAGAGCAGTAATGTTCAAATAATGTGTCCGTTCTAGGACGAGCTTCACCGGCTCTGGCGGGACCACGTTGGGATACGCTGGGAGGGTGGCACCAGCAAGCAGGTCGTTGACCTCTGACATTAATAACACGCTACCTTGCGTGTTTTCATCAAACAACAATGAATGCAGTATCGGAGAATCGTGACCGGGCACGGTTCGAAAGGAATGTATGGCACGTGGAGCAGATGTGAGGAATGCGAGTTACCCGAATCGCGGTTCGGGTGGTTTCATATGAACAAGGCCTAAGTCTTGGGTTAAGCTATGCCAGGTATTTGGGCACCTGAATATCAAGGAGAACATACGTAGCTGGGATTTAGTGTGGATCTGTTTTAAGTTATTCGTTTGTCTTGTGTTGATGAAAATAAAGCCCAAATTGTATTTTAACAAACTTTTAAACTAATCTGGTATACAAGAGCTACTGAGAATTATTTTGTAGACGCAAAGAGATGCCTGTAACACTTAAATATTTAAGTTTCGAAACAACGATGAGGAGGGACATTCCAAACGCAAACTGACCTGCCACGAAGGGAAGTGCGACGGCCATGACCGCGAAGACCAGCCCACCGAAGGCCCACCAGAACTTCTTGCACCAGCGGGACCACTTGGTCTTGTCAACGTTGCAAGTGGTTGTGTCATCGGTTTCTGTTCGACAAAAAAATAATGTGTTTATTGAAACCACGACTGGTCACTGTCTGGAACAAGCTAAGTCCTGATCTTCGTATGTAAAACTGGTACACAAAACACCCTAAATTAAGTATTATTACTAGTTTTTCATCATAATATATTTAATATATATTATGTAATATTTACATAATATTGTAGTGTTTGGGAGAACAACTTGTAAAGGTGTCAATACACCTGTTTTTGTCTTCCCTTCAATTTGTTTCTTAGTACTCATGGTAAACTCAAATGAATAAATAAAGAAACATAAGACAATATTTTGGTATTTAGGATACAGTGTAAGAACTCAGCATCCGTTCATATAAGTAGAAATCGCTTCACCTGGTATGGACGCGTACATCGCGTTTGGTATATTCGCGGCGGCGTCCGCAAGTGGCCTCCAATCATTCTGGTCTTGCTGCTCGGGTGTGGCGTCTGGTGGAGAATTAGAAAATAAGCATTGCTATTATATTTGAATGTAAGCACCATTACAAGTTATCTGTAAGATACTGTTTACTGTCAAATTACCGACCCATATCTATTTAACTAGTCATTTCAAGAGTTCCACGAGAACTTCTTGCCCAAACGGGACAACTTGATCTTGGTAACGTTATATGTGATTGTGTTTCTGAAACATAAGACAATATTTTGGTATTTAGATTACACGACTGGTCACTATCTGGAACAAGCTAAGTCCTGATCTTTGTATGTAACACTGGTACACAAGCCACCCAATTGTCCAATATTTTGGCATTCAAGAGATCTTTTGCAAGCGCTACATTCAGTAGATTTAATGGTCACCACAGTTCTGACCTTCCTTGCTCATGGTCCATGTCGTGTGGGTGCGCCTCCTGTACGGCTTTGCGACCTCATTAGTATTATTACTAGTTTTTAATCATTGTCATTTTTGTACATAATGTATAATGTTTCATGACATTGTATTGTACAGTATTTAATGTTTAATGCACGATATTGTAGGAATTTGTAGTTCATGTTAATGTGATTCAATATCGTAATCTGTTTTGTATCTAATATTGTAACTGTATATTGTGGTGTTTGGGAGGACAACTTGTAAAGGTGTCAATGCACCTGTTTTGTTCTCCCTTCCATTTGTATATTTCTACTTGTGGTAAACTCAAATAAACAAATAAACATGAGACAATATGCCAAAAAACAGTTACTCAAGCAACTGGATATGATTTTGAAAACGTCAGACGTTTCAGCTA
>NW_017803514.1:13737-16209 GCF_001625305.1 Branchiostoma belcheri | reverse complement strand
GTACCACATACAGTGTCAAGGACAGAATTCCAAGGGCCCATGTAAGGAAACCTATATCGGAGAGACTGAAAGATCGCTCAAGGCTAGGTTCCTAGAACACAAACGACCTAGCTCAACTACCTCTGAGGTTTCACAACATATACATATAGAATCCCCTGGACATTCAGTCTCACTGGACAAAGTAAAAATCTTGCACACAGAACCGGAATTTTTTGCACGAGGGATTAAAGAGGCCATCTACATTTCATTTATTTCATTTATTTCGAAACCTTTTAGCCCCGAAGGGCTAATCTTCCAAGGCTCAAACATTATAGCAATTACAACATAGTGGAAACATTTAAAAATACATACATACATACATGTACACCACGTCAACAATAAATACACATAGATATAAACAATTTAAAAGTGGCGAGCAAGGGTCAAGGATCAGGTGACACTACTACTGTTTGAAACGGCTTTCTTAAAACTAGATAACATCGCACAGTGTCTTAACGTCAGATGGTAGATCGTTCCAGAGCACGACTGCACGATACAGGAATGAGAGTTTTCTGCTGTTGGACTTAGGTATTGGTAATCTAAAGTTATGTGCGGAAGATCTGGTATTATGACTGTGAGATGCATGAACAGGCAAAAGGGAGTTGTAAATATTTTGTGGTTCGTGACTCGTGAGGATCTTAAAGAACATGACCAAAGTGCTTTTCAAGAATCTCTCTCTCACAGTCGGCCAACCAAGATCTAGATGCATCTGCCTGGTAGGAGTATCAGGAGTACATTTCAGTAACAGTCTACATGCCCTATTCTGCACTACTTGCAGTTTGCGCATGTTGGAGTCTGACATGTTGGCTAAGACTGGTGCGCAGTACTGCACAACTGACAGAACCAGTGCACAAACAACAACCTTGCAAACTGCAAAAGGCATCGCCCACATATGCCTTCTCAATAGGGCAATGTTTCTTGATTGTCTTAACGCAATGTGAGTAACATGTGAATTCCATGTGAGAGACCTATCCATGTGTAGACCCAACAAAACTGGGCTTTACAGCCATCCCTCAACAGAGACGGGGGGCGCCACAGACTTTCTGCAACCTATGATCCACTGCTCACGGAGTCAGGTGTGTTATCTGCGTGACGTCACGGAAGCGGTGGATTGCTCATTCCTTGAAAAAGATTGGAGTTGTACAGTCGAAAATTTGGGTGAGTCCAATTTTTGTTGTGTTGGAAATTACAGTTTAAACTTTCTTCATAATAAGCATTATTATTATATACGAATGTAAGCACCATTGCAAGTTAGCTGTAAGATACTGTTTACTGTCAAATTACCGACCCATATCTATTTTACCAGTCTTTTCAAGAGTTCCACGAGAACTTCTTGCCCAACCGGGAACACTTGGTCTTGTTAACGTTGTAAGTGACTGTGTCTGGTTTCTGTTTGACAAAAAAATAATGTGTTTATTGAAACCACGACTGGTCACTATCTGGAACAAACTAAGTCCTGATCTTCGAATGTAAAACTGGTACGCAGGTCACCTGATTGTCCAATATTTTGGCATCTAAGCGATCTCTTGTAAGAGCTACATTCAGTAGATTTTATGATCGCCACAGTTCTGACCTTCCTTGCCCATGGTCCATGTCGTGTGGGTGCGCCTCCTGTACGGCTTTACGACCTCATTTAGTATAATTACTAGATTTTAATCATTGTCATGTTTGTACATAATGTATAATGTTTCATGACATTGTATTGTACAGTATTTAATGTTTAATGCACGATATTGTAGGAATTTGTAGTTCATGTTAATGTGATTCAATATCGTAATCTGTTTTGTATCTAATATTGTAACTGTATATTGTGGTGTTTGGGAGGACAACTTGTAAAGGTGTCAATGCACCTGTTTTGTTCTCCCTTCCATTTGTATATTTCTACTTGTGGTAAACTCAAATAAACAATAAACATGAGACAATATTTTGGTATTTAGGACACAGTGTAAGAACTCAGCATCCGTTCATATAACTAGAAATCGCTTTACCTGCTCTGGAGGCGTACATCGGGTTTGGTATATTCGCGACGGCGTCCGCAAGGGACCTCCAATCAGTCTGGTCTTGCTGCTCAAGTGTGGCGTCTGATGGAGAATTAGACAATAAGCATTATTGTTATATACGAATGTAAGCTACATTGCAAGTTATCTGTAAGATACTGTTTATTGTCAAAATACCGACCCCTATTTATTTTACCAGTCTTTTCAAGAATTCCACGAAAACTTCTTGCACCAGCGGGACCACTTGGTCGTGTTAACGTTGTAAGTGATTGTGTCATTGGTTTCTGTTTGACCAAACAAGTATCTATTGAAACCACGACTGGTCACTATCTGGAACAAGCTAAGTCCTGATCTTCGTATGTAAAACTGGTACACAAGCCACCCGATTGTCCAATATTTTGGCATTTAAGCCATCTCTTGTAAGAGCTACATTCAG
>NW_017803514.1:11086-13413 GCF_001625305.1 Branchiostoma belcheri | reverse complement strand
TCAAGACAAGATGATGCAAATTAGTCTGAAAGCTCCTGTTATACAGGACAGGAGCTTAAGTGTTGTCTGTCCTCGGGGCTGGGAGTGCCAAATCCCAAGTGCCGGAAAGGTCGACCCGTAGCCCCCCTTCCCTGTTGAGGGTGGGGTTGTACATTCTTTCATATATTGCCTCTTTAACACCCCGTTCCCACCAGCGTGTTTCGCGGTCTAAGACATCCGTGGACTCGAGTTTGAAAGAGTGACCCTGGTTGTGTTGTAGGTGGTGGAAAATAGCTGAGGAGTAGCCGTTGGCACTAGGTCGGCAATGTTCTTTGTACCTTACTTTAAGTGGTCGACTTGTCTCTCCGATGTAGGTGTTGTTACAATTGGGCTCCTCACATTTGAGTCTGTAAATAACATTCGCCTTGGTACCCTTGTGAGGTCATTATTACTAGTTTGTAATCATTGCCATGTTAAATGTATGATATTGTAGGAGTTTGTATTTCATGGTAGTATTGTTAGATATTGTAATCTGTTTTGTATTCAATATCGTAACTGTATTTATATTGCAGTGTTTAGAAGGAGGTCAAGCAGAGAAACTTCTGAGCCTAATGGATAACCACGGGTTATCCCAAACAGTGCAAGAACCAACCAGAAATGGTAACCTTTTGGATCTGGTTTTGGTTAATAACCCCAGCATAATTGAAAAGACCACAGTAGTCCCGGGAATAAGTGATCACGACATGGTTCTGGTGGATGTTAACTTGGCACTGGAACAAAACAGGAAACCCAAGAGAAAAGTTTACATTCGCACAAAAGCCGATGAACCAGCCACCAAGAAAGATCTCACGGACTATGCCAATAACTTTGACAAAAGAACAGAGGACATGTCAGTATCACGGAAGTGGACAGACTTCAAAGGCAAGATGGAACATACTATGAACAGGCCCATCCCAAGCAAAATGACTTCAAGCAGATACAACTTGCCCTGGTTTAATAGAAATCTAAGGCGACATGTGTCGTGAGAAGCAGCGCCTTTATAACAAAGACTTGAAGACTGGAACAAATATAAGAGAGTTAAAAGGGAGTTCAAACATAAAACAAGCACACCCGAAATATGTGGCAGACATACTGGGAGGAGCTATATAGTTGACAAACCCAAAACATTTTGGTCGTACAATCGACAAAGGAACATAACTTTCCCCCAATGGTTATTTGAATTGTGCCTTTTGTCCCAAGATGTGGCTATGCACTCGTGGAAAACAGCGTTTTAGTGCATATTTTCAAACAGAAAAATTACAAAGAAATGCTACGTACAGAACAGTGCGTTTTGGCTGCGAACATGTTAAAGCTTCGGTCAAATACTTAATGCATGGGCAAACAAGAGTTCCGAGATCTCATACCTCCATGAAATATGGGCTTGCTTTGTCCTCATTAATTATGCAAATAACCTCTACATTAACATAATATATGCATAGCGACGCAAACCTTTAAGTAACTTACACATTACTATTACTATTACAAACAACGGGTTCTTCTGGACCATTCCAATTTGCCTCATAATTGTAGGGGTGCATTTGAAATATTACATTGACCGCGAAAACGGCAAAAATACATATAATTTCGTGCGTCATCACGGGCATGTCCGCAGACGGCGTATAAAGTTGCATGCCGATTACACAAAGGGAACCCTGTGTTCTAGCTGCGAAACACGAAAAAACGACTGTTCACAACACTCCGTCCGGAGGTCCAGACCTCCTTCACGGAGTAATAAACAAACATAAGACATTATTTTGGTATTAATATGTAGGACAAAGTGTGAGAATTCTGTACCCGTTCCTATAACTAGAAATCGCTTTGCCAAAAAACAGTTACTCAAGCAACTGGATATGATTTTGAAAACGTCAGACGTTTCAGCTAGTATCCACTAGCTTTCGTCAGTGACTGAGAGACCAGAGGGGAAAGCAGGTTTATATACACAACCTGTTGATTGATATGCAAATAAAGTGAAGACAAATTTTTAGAAGTCGAAAAAGGAACAAAAGTCAGACAAGTCAAGACAAGATTATGCAAATTAGTCTGAAAGCTCCTGTTATACAGGACAGGAGCTTAAGTGTTGTCTGTCCTCGGGGCTACTCCTCAGCTATTTTCCACCACCTACAACACAACCAGGGTCACTCTTTCAAACTCGAGTCCACGGATGTCTTAGACCGCGAAACACGCTGGTGGGAACGGGGTGTTAAAGAGGTCAATATATGAAAGAATGTACAACCCCACCCTCAACAGGGAAGGGGGGCTACGGGTCGATCTTTCCGGCACTTGGGATTTGGCACTCCCAGCCCCCGAGG
>NW_017803514.1:9345-10856 GCF_001625305.1 Branchiostoma belcheri | reverse complement strand
TGAAAGCTCCTGTCCTGTATAACAGGAGCTTTCAGACTAATTTGCATCATCTTGTCTTGACTTGTCTGACTTTTGTTCCTTTTTCGACTTCCAAAAATTTGTCTTCACTTTATTTGCATATCAATCAACAGGTTGTGTATATAAACCTGCTTTCCCCTCTGGTCTCTCAGTCACTGACGAAAGCTAGTGGATACTAGCTGAAACGTCTGACGTTTTCAAAATCATATCCAGTTGCTTGAGTAACTGTTTTTTGGCATATCGTATTACCTGGATGTCTAACCTTCATCGACGTAGAAATCGCTTTACCTGCTCCGGAGGCGTACATCGGGTTTGTCATACATGTAGTCGCATCGGCGTTCGCAAGTGGCCTCCTTTCAGTCTGGCCTTGCTGCTCGGGTGTGGCGTCTGGTGGAGAATTACAAAAGAAGCATTATTATTATAACATACGAAAGTAAGCATCATTGCAAGTTAGCTGTAAGGTAAACTTAAAATTTCCATCAGGTGAACTGAATGAAAAATATAAAAAACAAATCAATGGTGCGTCTCGTCTCCTCTTCCAACAAACAGCTTTGAGCGACAAAAATGGATCTGTGCGACCCTGAATTTTATGATTGCAAAATAATTCTTGCACGAGAAAACCAAGCAAAACCAGGCAGAGGTCGGAAGAGGGGGATGGCCAAATTGAGACACACTTTGTATGTGTGACATCCAACATATAATTAAAACCCTTTTTGGCTCAACAATTGTAAGGGCTACCCTGATAATTCTGGTAGAATGCGACCCGCCGGGCCGCTTCGTCACGTCCATCTCACTTGTTTTTCTAACCATGCATATGGATGTTCATAGTTCATCATACCTATCACACATAAAAATTGTGAGCCAATCTGGCTGCCCTTATGATTCCCACCACCCTTTGGAACACAAATTAGCAGTGATCAAAACTCTCTTCCATCGTGCAGACAACATTGTCACTTCAGACCAAGCCAAAACGGACGAACATAGACACCCCCGAGGTGCCCTGGCTAAATGTGGCTACCAAAACTGGACTTTCAACAAAGCTCTAAAACCTTCAGATCAGTCTAATAAAACCATTGACCAACAAAAATAAGGCCAACATCACTGTTCCGTATGTCCAAGGAGTATCTGAGAAACTCCGACGGATCTTCCAAAACTTCAACATAGCCACTAACTTCAAACCTCACTCAACCCTCAGACAAAGACTGGTACACCCTAAAGATCGACCTCACAAAGGTACCAAGGCGAATGTTATTTACAGACTCAAATGTGAGGAGCCCAATTGTAACAACACCTACATCGGAGAGACAAGTCGACCGCTCAAAGTAAGATACAAAGAACATTGCCGACCTAGTGCCAACGGCTACTCCTCAGCTATTTTCCACCACCTACAACACAACCAGGGTCACTCTTTCAAACTCGAGTCCACGGATATCTTAGACCGCGAAACACGCTGGTGGGAACGGGGTGTTAAAGAGGCAATATATGAAAGAATG
>NW_017803514.1:7129-8824 GCF_001625305.1 Branchiostoma belcheri | reverse complement strand
AGGGGGGTTCGGGGGTCCCCACAAGGCTCAAAGGTCCACTTTTTGGTCCACTTTTTATGTAAAGGTCCACTTTTTGGTCCACTTTTTATGTAAAGGTCCACTTTTTGGTCCACTTTTTATGTAAAGATCCAAGAGTTTTCTTGAAAAGATGGACTGGAATCGTAGAAAAACTGCTCCCTTTGTCATTGAATAAAAACTTATCTCCGATTTTTTCTTTGAAATCCTCTCAAAAACGCACGAAATGCCATTTTAGAAGGTTCATTTTTCAAAATTTTCCCGGGGTAGCATGCCCCCGGACCCCCTAGGAACCTCGCGCCTTCGGCGCTCGCCTCGCGCCTACGGCGCTCCGAGGTCCCCTTAAGCAGTCGGAAGAACCCCCCCCCCATTCAAAATCCTGGCTACGGGCATGGGTCGATCTTTCCGGCACTTGGATTTGGCACTCCCAGCCCCGAGGACAGACAACAATTAAGCTCCTGTTGTGTATAACAGGAGCTTTCAGACTAATTTGCATCATCTTGTCTTGACTTGTCTGACTTTTGTTCCTTTTTCGACTTCCAAAAAAAATTTGTCTTCACTTTATTTGCATACCGATCAATAGGTTGTGCTTATAAACCTGCTTTCCCCTCTGGTCTCTCAGTCACTGACGAAAGCTAGTAGATACTTCAAAATCGTTTTCAAAATCATATCCAGTTGCTTGAGTAACTGTTTTTTGGCGTATCGTATTACCTGGATGTCTAACCTTCATCGGCCTAAAAATGAATAGTTTGGCCAATTTTTATGTTTGACCTGTCGTAATATTTTTAGCAAAGTAATGGAGCGGACTAGCAGAATAAAATAGAAAATATAAACAGGAATTCTGTGAAAGATCCAACTCAAATACTACCGCAAGAGCCACAAATTTACACTACCCTCTGGTTAACATAAAGACCCCCTTTTTAACCAATAGTATGAATCTTCCAGTAAACAAGTTTATTAGCCATTCAATGGCATCAAAATAGACAGAGCTAAAAAGAGCCATGCAATATAGACTTCAACTAATAAGAAATCTCTATCACATGACGTTCTTGTGGGCACCCTAAGAAACAAGTCAACCTCATTCCAGAATAAACAAGGTAAAAGTCAATTTACAATACAATCCTCTAAAATAAGGCCACACACCTCCTAATACCCCCGTCACATTGCGCGTAAATCGATCGGCCGACTAGTTGGCGACCTCTAAACGACATTTACGGCCGTAGTACGCCCGATGTTCCGTCGAGCATCGCGCGAATTTTCGGGATCGCCGGCGATTTTTTGGAGTCGGCCGAAGCTCGCTGACACGCGAAACGTGTTCTTAACATCAGCGACTAGTCGCCGGCGATTTTTGAGGTCGCAGAGCTCGTTTCCAGCTCGCGCGTACCTCGCCCGTAGCTCGTCCCTGTACGACCGAGAGACGACCGATATTCGGGCGTACATCCCACGAGTCTCGGCCGTTCTTTGTCTTCGAAAATCGGGCGATGGTCGCTGAATACGGTCGACCCTCGCGCGAGCTTCGCGAAATATTCGGGAGACCCTCTTCCGTACCTCGCCCGACTTGCGCAACGTTTTTAAAATCGTGCGTGCTTCGAGCGATCTTCGTGCCAGTGTCGGACGAAGGTTCTACGAGCCTCGGTGAGCTCCTGTGAAGTCATTATTATTTGGCACCTGTGACATTTA
>NW_017803514.1:0-7109 GCF_001625305.1 Branchiostoma belcheri | reverse complement strand
TGGCACCTGTGACATTTATTTCAGATTTCATTGACAGTATACTTTGTAAAGTTTGCAGGAGCAACGTCCCACTGATTGTTAACGTTATGTTTACGAGAAAGGATAAAAATAGATAAAATTGTCCTTTTTGTACTTTTGTTAAATCAACATTTGTTAACACTTTAAAAAAATTAGAAGGTTTTCACTATATAAAGTCAAAATGCCTAGTGTAGATTTTGAACCCAACTGATTGAACGCAAATGAAATCCTTTACTCTTGTTCCTTTAGGAGGTTGTATAATAAATTGACTTTTACACTTGTTCATTCTGGAATAAGGTTGACTTGTTTCTTATGGTGCCCACAAGAACGTCATGTGGTAGAGAGATATTACTTACTAGTTGAAGTTTATATTGCATGGCTCTTTTTACTTCTGTCTACTTTGATGCCATTGAATGGATAATAAACTTGTTTACCGGAGGATTCATACTATTTTAGACAGAAGTAGATCTATAGAGGTTAAGTTTTAGAATAATATATCTTATTAGCTTTGTTCAGGTACACGTATACGTGTATAAAAAAAGATTTTGATATAATGATAATCATTATGTTGTTGTACATTTTGGTTGAATGGTCTAGAGATCGTGCGAACATCGATAGATCGTCGAACGTAACTCGGGCGACGTACGCCCGTGTGTCGAGCGAGCTTCGGCCGACTCCTGTCTGGTTAAAAAGGTGTTCGTTGTGTTAATCCATTACTTTGCAAAAAATATTACGACAGGTCAAACATAAAAATTGTCCAAACTATTCATTTTTAGGTGGATACACTGGCCTTGCTTCATCTGCTTGCCATGTTATAGGGTCTTCATTATCATAGATGTATTCCCAAGCGATCGCCCGAGCCTCGCACAATGTGACCACGACGATTTTCAAGCCAAAAATACGCGCGATCGTCGGTCGATCTCAAAATCGGCTGATCTTTCGGCGATTGACAAATACGGCCGAAGCTCGTCGACAATGTGACGGGGGTATAAAGATTTCAATCAGTTGGGTTCAAAATCTATTCAGCGACCATCGCCCGATTTTCGAAGACAAAGAACGGCCGAGACTCGTGGGATGTACACCCGAATATCGGTCGACTCTCGGTCGTACAGGGACGAGCTACGGGTGAGGTACGCGCGAGCTGGAAACGAGCTCTGCGACCTAAAAATCGCCGGCGACTAGTCGCTGATGTTAAGAACACGTTTCGCGTTTCAGCGAGCTTCGGCCGAATCCAAAAAATCGCCGGCGATGTCGTTTAGAGCTCGCCGACTAGTCGGCCCATCGATTTACGCACAATGTGACAGCCCCATACGTAATACACAGAAGGAAAAGACAAATTGACACAAAATAAGAGAAAATCTGTTACCTCCGGTGTCACCAGTCTGGGACATGATGCCACTTGTCTGGTTTCTGCACAGCAAAAAACACGCCCTANTTCAGAGCCAATCTGGCTGCTACCATATCCCTACCTCTGCCTGGTTTTCTTATGACTCTTGAAAGACACCAAAACAAACGTAACTGTCAATGACATTCGTGGAGCTATCTGTCAAATATTTGGTCGCTAAGCAGTACATAGAAGAAAAAGACAAATTCACACGAATTAAGAGAAAATCTGTTACCTCCGGTGTCACCAGTCTGGGACATGATGCCACTTGTCTGTTTTCTGCACAGCAAAAACACGCCCTACACCAGGCACGGGTTTGTCGACTGACGCGAAGCCTGACTGACGCCCACGCAGAGACTAAAACCAGCTTTACGTAACCTGCTACAATTGTTGTGCAAAGTTTGATTGATCGTACGACCAGCACGGAAGTAATGCATATTTTTTACTAACTAGTCTACGAAACTTGAAAACTAAGGGATGAAAGCTAAGCAAGGCAGTCAGCGCCACATTTTGAAGTAATCGAAAACGTAATTATTTTTTTTCTTCAAAGTTATGCCCAGTATCCACGCATTGCTTTGATAAACATAATTGCAAGTCTGTGAAAAAATATTGTGCTTTGAGACGATGAGACAATTTTCATGTAAACACCTAATGATCCTATGTCTTGATGCTCAAAGCATTATGGCGAAATCCGTACACAAACGCAATCATGGACTTTCAAAAGCACAGATTACAAGCTTACTGTGTGCTTATGCCTGCAGTAGTAATGAAAAAAAAGTATTTTATTATTGCACGTGGGAAAGCAAACTAACATTTAGTGGGAGGGGGTGAAACACAAGGAATAATAATTACAGTGAATAAAATATTCTCATATCAAGAAAACCAGGGCTCAGTCATAAAATCTTGCAATGATCCATGACTGCAACACTGCAGTTGCATTTGTGTGTTACTGATTCTATTTCTGTATATCCGTGAATAGTTTCATCAGGTTTTTAAGACACCGAGTAAAGACACTCTCGTTTACACAACCAAGTCTTTTATTCAGCCAACATTTCGGTGACCGTCTGTCACCTTCTCAGGGCACATTGCACAGTTCCACTCTGCAATAGTTCTAAGAAATTTTTTTTTAAATTTACTTCAGATTCACCTCAAAACAAGGCTCGTGAGAGCCACTTACGTGTTTTGGGTTACAGTGATGACTGCGTGGTCAGATATTTGTTCATCCTTGATTTAAACCGTTGGAGGTTGTAATTAGCGGTGAAACATTCACGGGGAAGCTTGTTCCACAGTGAAGTGGTTCTGGGGAAGAAACTGTCAGCATGAAATTTTCTCTTGACTGATGGACTATTGAGGAAGAAAGGGTGATTTTCTGCTGTTGAGGTGGCTAAGCGTGTTCTTGCAGAGAATGTTCTGAGTGGGGGTACGAGGGAGTGAAGTTCAGCAGAGCATCTGCCGTGGAAATATCGATATAGTAACGCCATATAATGAATTCTTGAACACCTAATGGTTACAAGGGAGTTTAGCACTTAGTTACACGGATAGCTACCAAATGTCACCAATAGTCTGGGGTTACACAGATGATGTACTAGCAGTTTATTATAATACAATCTACTATTCTACAGTACATATATCACTGCCCTTCTCACATTGGACGTACATACTAGGTAGCCTCTACCACTGGTAGAAGCCTGGCTTCGGGAGGCGGCTGGAAAGAGTGGAAATCGGCCAAATAGAGAGATAACATGTCATGGGAGTTGGTCTGCTGGAGAGTACATTTTGCCGTAGCCTCTACCAGGCTTCGGGAGGCGGCTGGAAAGAGTGGAAATCGGCCAAATAGAGAGATAACATGTCATGGGAGTTGGTCTGCTGGAGAGTACATTTTGCCGTAGCCTCTACCAGGCTTCGGGAGGCGGCTGGAAAGAGTAGAAATCGGCCAAATAGAGAGAGATAACATGCCAGATGAGTTAGTCCGCGGTGAGAGAACAGTTTGCGGCAAACATAACGTTAACAGTTACATACTATAATAGTAACTTATAATCTCCAAGCAGATCCCTATCGGTGGCAAAAAGTATCAAATTGGCCAGGCAGTATCCATTAGCCAGAGAAGGTCCGTGGCTACCGACGGGTTGGTGTCAGGACAAAAAAAACGGCCATATATAAAAGGTAACGATCATTCCCCCACAACCTCTGCTTGGAGAGTAACATAAACAACTGCGTTTCCTGACCCTGCTGACCTTTTTGAGCATGCGCAATGGAGGCCTTACAGAATATTACACTACATTATTAGGGGGAAGCGTAGGTTTTTAAAAAATACTTTAAATGTACAATTTGTTGCATTTAAGATAGTAAAATTTCAAACAATGCCAGATTTCGTTATAATTTTTAGAATGTTTTTCTAAACTTACTTACAACTGTTTGTAATCTGTGAGAAAAATAAACTAAAATTTCTACCAGAAACCCCTAGTATCAGAAATGGACTAGTCGAGAAATCACATTCCAAACATCAGAGAAGAAGTCCAAGACGCTGTTCCTCCTGCTTCTGACGGTTCTTCCCGTTTTCTTGGCTTCAAAACGTTGCTTTAAGACGTCTTGGAGTGATGGGGTTCTTCGACACCCTGGCCCGATGGCTGGGCATGAAGAAAAAGGAAGTGAACGTGATTTGCGTGGGACTAGACAACAGCGGAAAAACCACGATCATCAACAAACTCAAACCGCAAAACGTAAGGAAATTTTTATTATAAAAACCTGTCATAATATTTTAATTTCTCAGCTTTGGTTTGAGGAAAATCAATTGAAATGATTGATTTTGATGGTTCTCAGTGTATACTATAATCCGATCATTTAAATACATATGTTATGGTTACGTTTCTGTGTTTTACAATCGTTGCCAAGAACACTCATCCCCCCCCCAAACAAAATTAGGCAAAATATTGTTACAGCAAAATTATACAACTGTTTCTTAGGGTATGATTCTGATGAATACATTTGTTATGGTTATATAGATACGTTTCTGTGTTTGACAAACCGTTGTCAAGAACTTCCACACACCCCCAAACAAAATTATGCATAATTTAATTTGCAGCAATTGTAACCACCTGTCACTGCGACCAATAGCCATCACATGAGGGTCTGCATGGGGGGGTCCTGGCAACGGTTATCGGTAAATTCAGCAGGGCCGATAACGCTTAACGGTAAATTCAGGACGGTCGGCAACGCTTAACGGTAAATTGACAGGCTTTTTTTCGAGCTGCACTGGATTTGGTATCTCGCTTTGTGAGAAAAGGTGATCACTGACAAAATTACGTATACATTACATGTAATGAAGCACGAATTAAAGGTATGTGTTCCCTGTGTTTTCCACCTGCCCTGGTCTCCTTATGTGTACACAAATATAAAGGGGAGTCCGAGTCGACGTCGGCCAAGGCTGTACCCAGCTTGACTTTTTTCCGTTCGCCCAGTTTTACCGATGGATTTTGAGAGGCGCTCGCAATCTAAGGGGGTCCGAGGGGTGCTCCCCGGGAAATTTATGATTTTTAAGCCTTCAAAAATGCAATTTCCGCACTTTGAGAGGCAAATCATGGTGTTGAGAGTGTTTGTCGGTCCTTTACTAAAGATTTTTTGTTGATTTCGCCTGTCAAGGTTGACGGATTTGTTTAAAAAAATCTGTAACGCTCCGCAAACTTCCGGTAATTGACTGGGGAAACCGGTGCTGACTAGAGTCGAAGGGGACCGAGCGCAGAAGCGCGAGTCGAGCGCCAAAGGCGTGAGCAATGAAGGGGATCCGGGGGCATTCTCCCCCGGGGAATTTTGTATTTTTGAACCTTCAATGACGCATTTTCCTGCACTTTGAAAGGCAAAATTAGGCGTAACGAAGACTTATTCATTAACGCTTAACGCTGAATTTAGGATGACAAATAACGTTTTACGTTGAATTAAAACGACCAATAACGCTTCACGAGGAATATACCGATAACGCTTAACGTTGAATTAGAGCTGGCCGGCAACGATTAACGGTAAATTAAAATAGCCCATAACGGTTAACGAAAAAGGGCATGCAGGCCCTCTCACATGTTGTAATTTTTGCACTTGAAATTAAATCGGATTGAGTTACCAGCATTGTATATAATAATGTTCACTACCTCGAGATGATTTTAAAACTATATATACGTATAAAAGGTTTCATAAATTATTTCTGACCCTCCCCCTTCCAAACTAACTGACAAATTGTTGTAACAGTGGGGGGGGGGTTATATGACTGTGAATTTGAGGGGATTCATTCCACAGCTAACCGACATAGACACAACCACTGTTTCTACTCGCTCCTCCTGTTTCTTACAGTGTCAATATTGCAGTGTACATGTGACTTTAACACATTCTATCTCTTTTGCAGGCCCAACAGAGTGACATTGTTCCAACCATCGGTTTTACAGTGGAAAAATTTGCATCAGCAAGGTACAGTACTAGTACTACTGTACCAATGTTATCATGTTATTAGTTGAACCATAGGGTACAATACTGGTAAACTACAGATACAAGGGTAGTCATGGTCAGTCAAAATTCTCACGTCCCATTCCAATGCTTTGCTTATTCCATTATATATTTATGGTTTATTATTTATACATGTAACATTTATTATTTATTTTATTGGATTATTTTTTCTAATGGGTTGTCCCCAGAGTTTGGCCACATGAATTTATGAAGAGTGTCTGTCTATACGTTTGTCTGACACATTAGATTGTGACACTTTTCCAGTGGTCATACTTCGAGGTAGGAGGGAAATAAAGGAAGGTCTTTTGAACTTGATATTATAGTTCTGTAGTACAGTAGTCATACAAGGAAAGGTGTTATGAATTCACAACGGAGGGTTGCCGAGAAAATAAAATCATCGCAAAGTTTTCATGATTTACAGTTCATGTATCTCTTTTTAACAGATGTCATTATTAACCTCGTTACCATGGTATGTCATTAACAACCTTGTTATGTGATTATTAACCTTGTTCTGTCAATGTAAACGTTGTTATGTTGTTGTTTTTTCAGCTTGTCGTTTACAGTGTTTGACATGTCAGGGCAGGGCAGATACAGGAACCTGTGGGAGCACTACTACAAGTCAGTACATATGTCCAGACTGTACATGCCTGTAGCCAGGGGGGATTCGGGGGGTTCGGAAGGTCCACTTTTGGTCCACTTTTTATCTAAAGGTCCAAGATTACATGGACTGATTCGTATTACCAGCGGGGCTGGAATCGTAGAAAAACTGCCTACTTTGTCATTGAACATGTTGAATAAAAAGTTATCTCTGATTTTTCTATGAAATCCTCTCAAAAACGCAGGATATGCCATTCAGAAGGTTAATTTTCAAATTTTCCGGGGGGGCATGCCCCCGGACCCCCCTAGAAACTCGCTGGTCCCTCACGCACTGGGAAGAACCCCCCCCACTCAAAATCCTGGCTACGGGCATGCTGTAGTCTTCTTTTTGATTGTATATAAGTTAAACTAAAAGCTTCTCTTAGAAAATCTACATACATGTACACATAGAGTGCTGGTAGTAGAAGGATGTAGCTATAGTTCATGTACTGCATTTATTATATATACAAATGTTGGTGCATGTGTGATTTTATTTGCTGCATTGACTGTTACCACCCACGAAGATAGAATAGATAATGGCAATGGTTTCTGAACAGTTTAAGCATGATCCATACTTCCTCTA
>NW_017803513.1:0-1706 GCF_001625305.1 Branchiostoma belcheri | reverse complement strand
TTGAAATTCAGCAAGTGATCAATGTCAGTTTTCTTCAAGACAGAAGGGTCCTTGTCGCTGCACAGACCTGTGCAATCCCGGGACAGTTGATGGCACACTTGCCTGTGAAGAAATGGCCTGTACTTGGGGTCCCTGTAGATGATTCCGACGAGTCTCTCTGCAGACGCTCCATCAGCTAGGGCCCTGAGATACTTGGCATCCTCCTGATCTCTTATGAACTTTGTTTTCTGGCCTGAAGGGTACGTGACAACAACCTGTCAAAACAAAAGAAAGTCTGGAGGTCAGAAAATTTGAAGAGTCTTAACAAGGCACAACAGCCACTTCCAGACAATCAACTACAGAACAAGTAAATAGAACATGAAGTCAAGGTCAGACCTACAATCTACAAGTAGAAGAAAGCAAAATGAGAGGATCAACCAAGTTACTCCTTTTCATCCAATAGCTTGGTAAACTACACATATTACACTAACTGGTATTAGTAGCTGGTAGAGTTTGGTGTTGCAGATTCCAGATCAAAAGTGAGCCCTGTTGGTTTTATATAGACCCTCTATCCTGGCTAAGCAAATATGACCAATAAGCTTAGTATAGTCATTTCCTACTCATTGTCTTCTTGCCCCCTCATATTCTACCAGAGCAGGACACACCAGCTCACTTCAGGTACAACAACAGTGAAATATTTCATCACTCAAACAGCCTCATAGACTATACTACTTTGTCTAAAATTATAACTGACTTTTTTTGTTATTTCCATCATGGCGAGCAATTTATGACATGGCACTGTGTCATAATTCAACATCTTATGAGTCATTCAAGACAATTTAGAAGCAATCTTGTCTATCTTATGATCAGTATAATTTAAGTAAATGTTACAAGCGATGGCTTACCTTTACTGAACCAACCTTATCAGGAGGCGGGACCAAAACTGAGTCTTCTTGTCGTGCTTTTGTCTGACGGGAATGTTTGGCACGGGAATGCAGGGGAGTGCTTTAGCCGCTGGACTGGGCGCTTTTTTCACCGGGGTCTTCAGTAAGGGCCGCTTTACCAGTTTCTTCGGGGTAGGCGTTCTTACAAGCGACCTTTTCAATCGCACAACTTTTGTTGGAGTCGTTTGGACAGGGGTATTTCCTGGTCTGGCTGATGATGTTGATGCTGTTGTTGACGTGGTTGCTACGTTTCTACTGTCCATGTTGCCATGTAGCGTCATAAGCAGCGATTCCTTGTCTTGTTGAAGCTTTTGTAGTCTAGTTGAGAGCTCATTCTCAAGTTTGCTGAGCTTGTTTAGTTTGGTAACGCAGAACATGCACACATACATCGACAAACCTTTCCGGCTCCATACTTGTCTGTCAGGCCACACTTTGACGACCTGGTGAATCTGAGGGTACAGCGGTACCATGCTGTCGCCAAAAACAGTTCTGTAGTTTCTCCACTTGACGGCATTATTGCATAGCAAACACGTTTTGGTCGCCAAAACCTCTGTACTCCCGAGCATATTCCCCGCCATATTGAATCTGTATGGTGGTGGGCGGAGCAAATTGAAACATGGGCGCTGATTGGTTAGAAATGGGGTCATGCCAAATAAGGCAAGCTCATGAATATTAATATTCCTCGGGTCGTAGAGTAGAAGATGCCATGTAATACGGCAGGGGTAAGGGGCGGAGAAGGAATTCGGAGCCGCTGCCCCTGCCATGGGAGGATGCTTTATCCCA
>NW_017803512.1:0-1707 GCF_001625305.1 Branchiostoma belcheri | reverse complement strand
CTCCTCAGACAGGATGTACACATGTGCCGCCAGAAAGTAGTACGCGATAAGTTCGCAGCATCTGATACCTGCATACAGGGTGATACGTTATACGTGTTTCTTTTTGAACTCCCGACTGTGCACTATCTGCTCAGTAACAACATACTATAACCATGTTTGTTTTTATTTATGTTTATTAGCGTTGTTATACATACTAGTCCGGAGCGGATGAATACAGTCAGAATATCCCGTCGCACGCCGACCCAGCTTCAGTTGGAGAGGAAGGGCGGTGGTTTGAGGTGGGTGCTGCAATGGCTGGTTGTTTTCTGTCTCTTCATTGTTTTCCAACTTGCCAAGAGTAAATCTTAAGATGTGAAAGTTACCTCGTATGTAGATGTGCACAAGTTCCTGTATAGGAAAGACGCTTTATTCTGCCGTGTAGTTTTGCCACGCCGTGTTGTGTAAGGCCGGCCGTTGGTGGAATTTGCCCCGCCAGTCAGTTTGTCCAAATCTGTTTCCCTGGTGTCTAGTTGATAATTGTAGGAAATATTCTGTACTCTGCTGACACGACAATACGCCCCCTTTCTAACAGTTCTTGACAAAACTTGCCAAGGTTTAGTATTGACACCTGTGATGGATTATCTTGTTTACTTGTCCGCGGGAACTGTATGCTGGACAATATTTTCGGACGACTTGGTCTAAATGATCATAAAGCCTGACACATATTTTCTTATATTTGTTTTTTATGTTGTGATATATTTCAGCCAAGAAGAAGATGTCATGTTACCCTACCAATTCTCGTTCCAGATCACAGTTCCTATTCCAGATGACAACGCAATTACGACCAGCGAAGCCAGAGCATAGAGACGACTGAGTGTATTCTTTGTTCTCTCAAACCAACTGCGCAGTACGCATGCGTACATCGGATCAAACCATTATCCTAAAGGGGGTGTTTCTACATGGCAACACACGCCCCCTCTGGCTGAGATGTCGTCTCGACATTTGACAATAAATACAGAACTGTTAACTTGGAACTTCTCTATAGCTACATCTATGTGAATTCGAATAAAATATTTTTAACTTGTACAACAAAGTAAAGTGTTAGAACTGCCTTAAGAACCGCTTTGACTATTGAATTAAACTTAACTACAGCAAGACTGCATTTTTCACTACGTAACTTGCACGTACATTTCAAACATCGCGAAGGCACTGACTTCTACTGTAGCAAACTGATATAAGATAATATTCTACTTCCATACAGAAGAGATAAACGCATACTAGCATCTATATTACTTAACAACATGGCTGAACAACTCGTCCACTTACTAATACACAAAGAAATCACAGCTTTCTGATGCATTATAGTGTAATCTTCAGAATGTCACCTCTTAATCCACTAGAGAACATTTCATACTCCCTACACTTTTTCTGAAGGAAATAGGTTTACTATAGAAGTTCTTCATCAACAGACACATCAACAATCCACGGTATAATAACCTCCACACATGTTGATTGCCCAAGAAGTTTCACATGACCTGACGACAGTATGTTCTCTCTATCTTTCTCAAGTTCTACCTCATTCACACTATGTCTCTATTACACATGTTCCACAATATTATGCATTCACTGTTCATAATATAATTGTCCCTTGAGACTCTTCTCCTTCAGCGGGTAATCCACAGGTGCAGCGGCACAGGTACAGCAGATAATCCACAACACGAACAGTAA
>NW_017803511.1:0-1708 GCF_001625305.1 Branchiostoma belcheri | reverse complement strand
ACTTGCTTTACTTTGCTTGACCTGTGGCTTGGATATTATAATGTCAGGATGTCGAATACAGTGAGCGCCAGTTTCACGCTGCGTGTTTTGATTTTCTCAACTTATTTGCATGTAAGTATTACTTGAACAGATAATTAGATTACGCCACTTATGGAAAAGATTACTAGATTACGCCGTTTTTTTCATCGTCAATATTTGTGGCATAAATGAGGGGCGATAAGGACACCAAGAAGGGCAATGGTTGGTAAGATACCAAAGAACACAAAACGGTACGAATTTTTCTTATCGCCCCCGAAATGAGGTCTGTAACGCAACTTTTTGTTTAAAACATAGACACCAATGGGGTAGCGTGGTGTATTCTGGGATAGTTTTGAGGGTATTTGGAGAGTTTGTCTTGGATTCGATGCGTTTTAAGACTTGCGCGCAAAACGGGCATTTAATTGTATACTGTAAAATAATATGCATTTTTCACTTCCAAAAATAAATGCCTGTCGAAATATAGCACCTCCTTCTGGAGGTTAGTACTCCTTTAAGGGAGTGTATGCTTTAGCTCTTACCTCGACTGAAGCCCCCCGTATGTTTCTCCTGAGAAAACCTAGTGTGGTGTTGGCCTTGGCCGTGGTGTTGTTGATGTGAGCTGTCCACTTGAGATCCTGTGATATTAAGATTCCTAGGTACGGATGTTGATTGCAGACCTCAATCGGTTCTGCAAACATTGTGTACATGAACTAGGGCTGCGTACCTAAACGTAACATCAGGTACAGGTACAGGTACCGGTACAGAGGTTTAGGTACAGGTCCGGACCTGTACCTGTACCTGAACAATTTGACGCGGCAAAATACAGACACAACACAAAAGCAACAAGGGCCGCCAATATGGAGGGAAGGGAAAATGGAAAAGGACTGACCTCTGACCTGATTTGAGTTTGTTGACCAATCACAACCCTGGATCAGCCACACTCTCGTGATGTCTCGTGAGACTGAGGATCTCAAATCAATCCGACGGTGTTTACGTCTTTTCCAGTGCTAATTTTTCGTCTTTGTGGTAGGATTTACCTATCTTTAGTCATATACATGGTGTAAACTAGCTATTTCGGTATATACTCGTTACTTCATGATCCGGTATTTTGGACCTGTACCGAAACGATTTTTACGGTATTGGACCGGTACAGTGTACCGGTCCGCAGCCCTAACACGGACTGTGGTGAGCGTTTAGATTTATGTACATGTACTTCTTTACATTAAATCTCAATTGCCAGGTATCTGACCATGCTGCTAATGTGTCTAGGTCTTTCTGTAGGTCTAACTGATCCTGCTTTGTTACTATGGGTCAGGGTGCACTATCTCGCCAATTCTCTTCATCATGGGAATGAATCTACTGATAGATGCGGCAGCTACTAAAGCAAAGGGCCCCAGGATGAACTCTGGTTCAAGGCAGCCACCAATAAGGGGGTTCATGGATGACATCACTCTTACTACTGTCACCCATGTAGAGGCAAGATGGATGTTAGCAGAGCTAGACTATATGGCAACATGGGCAAGAATGAGGTTCAAGCCGAAGAAGTCAAGGTGTATGATAATCAAGAAGGGGAAGGTAACCAGCAGGTTCAAGTTAGAAGTACAAGGAGAACCCATTCCATCCATAGTGGGAAACCCGATCAAGTGCTTAGGGTAGGTGGTTTGACGATTCACTAACAGACAGACACAAC
>NW_017803510.1:0-1708 GCF_001625305.1 Branchiostoma belcheri | reverse complement strand
ACATGATGTTTACAAGAAATGAAGCACATATACGCAAATTATTCAACAATGTCCGAAATGAAATCAAACGACAAACTATGAGTTTTAGCCATAAAATTAGCCAAAAAAGGGACCCTAGTTGGCATTAAATTGCAAACCTATCCAGACTTCGCACCAACAGGATATTCATAATGGGAGATAGCCAAAGGTTCAACACATTTTATCCACATATCGTCATATGCAAAATCGAGGGCGAAACGGGTTTCCCCCCAAATTCAAATAAGACGAAAATTCAGATCAGTCCAGGGCGGCCATTTTGTTCATTTCACTGTGCACCAAGTTTAATCACAAAACTACACTAAAACTGATAGAATACCCCTCAAATATGAATACTACGGAGAGCCCATGATATACACGTCTGATACGTACCGCCATCTTGACGCAGAGGCCGAAACTGGTGATGTAATCGGCTGTCAGCAACTCGGATGAAATTTCATCCCGCCGCCCGCGAAAACGTCGTCCTTAGCAACGGCGTTGCTATGGACGGCGGAGTGATACGCTCTGCAAAGAAAACTCGTTCGAAAAGCGTTCGATTCAGTACGTGGCTTTCCGGCTGGGCTTCACCAAACCACGAAGTGGTTTGTGAAACATATTGTGTTCCCTCATGTTTCTTCTCCTCCTTCTCCTTTTCCTCCTTCTCCTGCCATTTCTTTAAAGGGATTCAACTCAGCCAAATGACCTGAAATTTCAGCCAAATGACCTGAAATTTGGCATGGAGGTAGAGTGGGCAAATACCCCCAGGTGTTTTTTTTTTGTCATTTTTTTGATACATGTCTTTGAAAGAAAATTATGAAGGTTTTTTGGGGCATTTTTCGACAAAAATTGGATTTTTGGATCCTGCTAGCCCTCATATTACAACTAAATGATTTGAAATTCGGTATAAGGGTACCTTGAACATGTGTCTACAAAATAGCAGTCACATATTTGGCATACAACACTTCCAAATCACTAATTTGGGAGACTTTAATGGCTATTTTCACCCAAAAAAAGGGCCCAAAGTCCCATACCCGTTCCACGTTCGATCTAAAGAATGGCCCGTTCTATCTGCCATTGGCCATGGAACACGTGTTCCATTTCGGGTTACCTGGGGTCACGTTGCACGTAAGTCGTGCAAAATTACCCCACATAGTGCTGTGTACCGGTTCGCTGAAAAGTGAAATGTGGTGAAGCCATGCTGAATTTGCTCCAAAGCAAATGTCGGCCTTTCTAGTATATATATATATATTTAAATCTCTGGAACCTTTGGAACGTGCGGCAGTACTAGATACAAAGAGGTAAGACCAACTAAATAACGTTAATAAGAAAGTCAATGTCCCACATTTGATTCTCCAGAATCGTATCCCTGGTGGTATGTGGACTTGGACCGACAGTGGTCCATCGACAGGGTGACTGTGGTCAAACCCGGCTCTGTCGACCTCAACCCCTTCTTCCTCCACATCGGCGACCATCGGCACGTGTCGGCGAACCCTCGGTGCGGGCAGAACCACAGCATCGCCGCCAACAAGTCGGAACTAACCGTCTCGTGCGGAGGCCTGCGGGGTCGATATGTGGGGATCCGCCTGGGAGTGGCGCGACTTCTGCAGTTCAGCGAACTCGAGGTTTACCCTGTCTCCGATGAAGGTAACGATAGTAATCATTACAGGATAGCATAAACTATTATCACAACCCA